>NC_064293.1:4745679-4868983 GCF_019186545.1 Solanum stenotomum
CAAGAGTCTCTTCAATCTTGAGGAAGGTTTTGGATTAGGGTTCTTGAGAGAACTTGAGAGAAAATGTGTATAAGTATGGGAGAGGTGTTTTGGAAATGTTTTAGAGATGAAATTTGAACTAATGCTATATAGGAAATAACATATGCCCTTTGGAAGAAAATAGTCCAACACTTAGAAAAAAAAATGGGGCGGGTGAACAGTAAAATTAGCTACTGGAAATTGTCATTTTCTGCCAGACAGATTTTACGAAAATGGGCATAACTTTTTCATCCGAACTCCGAATGAGGTGAAACAAAGTGCGTTATATAGCTAACTCAAAGGGCTTTCCATGGATATATTATTGGCCACCAAATAATTTGTGTGCTAGGAGATATGACCCTCCAAATTAGACCCTCGAAAAAGGCTTCACTTGGAAATTTTGGATTTTGATACGGTTGCTCTAAAATTTGGGTTAGACCCATTTTCCACTCAATTTGACCCCCTAAACAAGAATATGAAGTCGGATTTTCGAAAAACGAAACAAATTTTGAGATATATGGAAATTACAATTATAGGTGTTTCCGAAGAACATTTTTGGGCATTTTTGGGGTCGTTTCAGTAGTGCGGACCACGGTCCGTGGACCAGGTTCGTCTGTTGGTCCCTATAGCTTTTAAGTTAGGGTTATTTTTGTCTTTTCCTATGCATTGGACCCCTAAGCTACATTGTTTAGACCCTAAATTATGAGGTTTTAGTCAATTTAAGCCTAGAAACATACCTAGAACTTACCTTAGTCAAAATCATTAATTAAAAACTTAGAAAACTAGAGCTTGAGAGGAGAAAAGAGGTCAAGAATCCTAGTTCAAGAAGACAACAAGATTTCATCAGTTCCAGCCCCAAAATCGAAAGTTTTCTTCGTGGAATTCATCATCATGTATGTGGGATTTCACTAGTGGGTTCCTTTTGCCCATTATGTCCCTAGAATTCAGGCAGATTCTTGATTCCCTTATCATGACTAGACCTAAGGTATCTAGAACTTCAGGAGATTATCATGAATTAGTTAGTTACATGTTCCAAATCAGATTATCATGTTATCACTTCGTTTATTGCATGAATTTCAGAACCGTAGCTATGTATTGCTTTAGTTCTTGAATTACACATGCTAGGTCAGATATTTCAGTTATTTCAGATATACATGCCTCAATTTTTAAATGTGTCATATCAGTACATTATTGCGCATTCTCATATGCTTGTCAGTTTGAGTTATCCAGTATAATATAGTAATTCAGTCATAATGTGTTAATCACTTAATCCATTGGGAGTAGCATAATAACGAGTTAGACAAGGGTCAGTCACCCATATAGACCTAAAACTACGAGCCACGTAGGTTGTAAGTCCCCTTCGTGGGCATCATTTTAATGATCACGCCATTATGAATCTATACCTTTGGCTAGGTGTATTGGGTCCTCTTGATAGGGCATATACATCAGACTCCACATTTAGCTTATGTGGTTTTATTATCAGTTATTAGTAGCTCGTACTGTTCAATCAGATTCCATTGCATTGACCACATTTCAGTACAGTTCAATATTAAGTCTCAGCATGTTATAATTTGGTCGTTTCATTCAGTTAGCTCAACATCTATATCGTGTTCAGATTATTCTCTTGCTTTATTGCTTCTTCAATTATATGTTTATTTAAACTTTACTTTATCATGCAAGCTCAGTATCTTTCAGGTACTGACGCATACAAACGCTACATCTTCTCATGATGTAGGTTCAAGTTCTCAGCATCCAGATCAAGCTTAGATTTGTTCCCGATCTCTTGTACGATAGCATCAGTGGAGAGTCCTCATTCTTCGAGGACAACAATCATGTTATCTTTTCATTATTTTAGTCTTTTTGTTTCAGTTTTGCTAGACTTAGCTGGGGCATGTAGCATCACTTCTAGTCAGTTAGAGGTTATTTTTAGACATAGTATGATTCAACTTAGTATTTGTGTTTGATGTTTCTTTTGTATTAAACTCTCAGATTTGATATTTAGTTTTAGTATATGGGTATTCCCCATCATTTCAGATTTACTTATTATTAGCTTCAGCAATAGTTTTATTTCTCATTTTATCTTTAGTATGCTCATGATTATACTAGCAGGGTTAGCTTAGGGTCACTTGTGATCCTAGGTCCCGTGTCCGCATCTCGGGGGTAGCTCGGGGCATGACAAATTCCATCTTATCCTACGTTGGCTACATAGTAATACGGGATTTCCGAATCATAAAAGACTCTAACTCAATTCGGTGCTCGATACTACTCCCAAAATAGGTAATATAACTTTATGCTCAATTCACCTATTACAAAGAATCAACATAGGTACATATATATAAATAACATTTGTAACTCTTAAGTTATTATGAAATAGAATCTTTAAACTTTTTCTCAAAACTCAGTTTGAAACACAATGATTGAATTCCAAGGACTCTTCAGACCTATAACTCAATTATAGGGTTCATGCAGAATTATGGACATGAATGAATCAACTCAGGGATCTTAATAACAATATGGAAACTCAGTACTCATAGCTCAATAAATTAAGGACTCACGAAATTGGAACTCATAACTCAACGATACTACTCCTCTAAGGAATACTTAATTCATAGAGTTCATGCAGAATTATGGGCATGAATGACTCAACACAACGATCTAAATGACAATATAGAACTCACGAGTACAACTCTTCTCATTCTCATACTTACTTCCTAAAGACATAGTTCAAAATTATGGTTGATTTCAAAAGAATTCTCAAATTTAAATTAAAGGACCCTCTTGAACTTTCCTCTTAGTCTCTCTTTAATTTGAAATGTAATTTAGGAGATATGATTAGGATATGTGGGATCTTTCAATGATTAATGAAGACTTTAAGAGTTAATATCAAGGAAAGAACGAAGACACAATTCAAAGGAACACATACAAGAAAATGAACGGAGAAGAAAAAGGGCGGATGACTCTATCATAGGAGGGGCACATCGCGCCAGCCCCCTATTGTCCCAGGCTGTTTTAGGGCGCACTACTGGTGTAACACCCCGTATGCTAGAAAGACCAGATTACAGAAAATTAGAAGTTATAGGTGCCACCAACGGGCACCTCTCACGGACCATAGGTGGAGTCCGTGGTTGGCCACCTGCAACCCCTCCCAGAAACTCAGACAAAATCGTCTAAGGGTCGACCCACGGCCAGACCTACGGAACGTAGGTCAGACCACGGGTTGTGTTCCTGGTCTGTAGTTCAGACAACTCATCAACCCATCTCTAAAGCCAGTTTACGACTGACAAGATGGATCGTAGGTCAGGTTCGTCAGTTGGCCATGACAACTTTTAAGTCAGGGTCGTTTTGGTATTTTCCCTATGCGTTGGACACCTAAACTATGTCGTTTAACCCTTAAACTGCATCGTATTTGTCAGTTCTAGCCTAGTAACTTAATTATACTTTACCTAAGTCTACTCATTCTCCAAAATTCATCCAAGTTGAACGAAAAAAAGAAGAAAGAGTCGACCAACCCTCTCCAAGAACACATCAAGGTTTCCCCCAGTTTCAAAAGATTTCTCCGTGATATTCATCACTTGATGTGTGGGATTTCACTAGTTGGTTACTTCCACCCATTAGGTCCCTAGAATTTAGTCAAATTCTTGATTCCCTTCATTATGTTTAGACTTAGGTTTTCTAGAACTTCAGATTATTGCTGGATTTAGTTGTTAGACTAATCCAAATCAAAATATTACGTTTTGGTAACTATTTTGCTTAATTCTTGCATGAAATTCAGAACCCTAGTTGTGTAGATTCGTTTAGTTCATGAATTACTCTTGCTAGGTCAGATTATACAGATATACATGCATCACTTTTCAAATGTTTCATTATAAGTACTTAATGATGCATTTTCAGTTAGCATATTAGAATTTCGAGCTATCCTGTTTATTGTAGTTATGTTGTATTTTAAAGATTCTAGTTGGGAGTAGGCTTAATACCGAGTGGAATAGGGTCAGTCACCCTCATAGTCCCAAAACTACGTGCCCTCGTAGGTTATGTCCCCTCTATGGGCATCATATTTAATGATCACGACATTCATGCCTTTATACCCTTGGCAAGGTATATCGGGTCCTCTCGATGGGGCAATACATTGGACTCCAAGTTTAGCTCACGTGGTTTTATGTCGGTTATTAGTAGTTGTCATCGTTAGATTGTAGTGCATTGACCAGGTTATCAGTTATATCTCCGTATTTAGTTTCAGCATGTTATGTACTTAGTCATTGCATTTAGTTTAGTTCATGTTTAGTATGTTCAGTATATCCATTGTGTTCATCTTATATCATTGCTCAACATGTTTTATTTCAGTTATGTATTGTTGTTCAGTTTAATCCTATCCTTTATGCTCAGTACCTTTCAAGTACTATGCATACTCTGTGCTACATCTTCTCGTGATGTAGGTTCAGGTCCTCAACATTCAGATTATGCATAGATCGGTTCCCGATCTCCAATTTAGCAGTATCAAGGGTGAGTTCTCATTCTTCGAGGACAAGTGGCATGTTTTCTTTCACTTTCAGTCATTTTAGTTTCAATTTTGCTAGAGTTAGTTGGGGGACATGTCCTAGCATCTCTAGCAAGTTAGAGGCTTTTATTCACATATAGTTAGATTCAATTTTAGTTTGGAGTTTGATCTTTTAGTTGTTATTGAACTCTCAGTCTTTATATATTCAGACTTAGAATGGGTATTCCCCATCAATACATTTTATATCATGTTTATGCTTCCGCACAGTTTCTCTGTTTTCGGTAAATCTTTAAGTATGATTATGATATGCCAGTTCAGGGTTAGCTTGGGGTCACTCGTGATCCTAGGACCAGTGTTACGTCAAGGGTTTAGCCTCGGGGAGTGATAGCTGGCACATTGCCCTAGTCCTCCTGGCGTTATGGGGGCGCATTGCCCTAGCCCGGACCTAGAAATCCGATGAATTTTCTTATTAAATTTTGGGTCCTAACTTGTCTAGAATCGATTTGTTTCTTCCAAACTCTTTTGGATTCATAAACTCAACACAAAGTTATAAAGATCTCACTCAGAATATATCAAGAAACACCAATCATTCGCAAGACCTTCACCTCAAGAACTGAAAACCTCCATTGTTAAATAATGGGGCAAAAACTCAAGAACTACTCAAGAATCTTCACATAAACAATTTCATGAATGAATTAATGAAAGAATTACATAATTAGCATAAGGACAAACAAGTGCATCACTATGGGAAGCATCACATACCGGTAAAGAACCATGTTTTTAGCGAAATTCAACAAATCTTGAAGAACGCTTGAAAACCATGCTTTTCTCCTCTTGAAACCTCGCTCTAAAAATGGTAAGTGTTTTGAATGTGAATGGGTGATTAGAATATGATTATACCCTTAATTTGGGTCCAGAAAAACGTGTTAAGACAAGTGGAAAAAAGGAAAAGACCAAAACACCCTTTTCTAAAATGGATGAAAAGCCTTAATTAGAAAGGCAGTTGCACTCAAACACACATAACTCCTTCATTCAAGCTCAAAATTTAGCAAAATCAGCGGCGTTTGAAAGAGGACTCAAAGATATCCGATTTGATGGTTCATAGAACACCTAAATCTTTATGTGCTAAAAGATATGGTCATTTGAAGTTGACCCAAAACATACAAACTAAAGGGTGGCTTGAATGAATTTCTCTTTAGCTCTTTTTGAAACTCAAGGTGTTATATCTAGTGACCTTAACACCTAAGAAAATTTAAAATTACTCGGTGAAATCTTATTCACAAATAAAGAATGGTTCGAGTCTTAACTTAAAAACTTTTCGGGTGTTAAAACCACGGCAGGATCACACATCACCCAAAATAAATGAACTATTATGCACGTAAAACGAGAATTTTGGTATTTCCCATTACATGCCTTATTTGAACTTAAAAATGCACATGTATTCCCTTCTGGATCATCCCACTCAATTAATATGGTCATCACGGATGCCAACAAAAATATTTGGCAGAAAACACATCGAGATCACATATCACATAAAATCCATGAACTATAGCACAAGCAGAATGATAAATTTGGTATTTTCCATTCCGGGCATCATTTGAACTTGAAAATGCAGAAGTTTGCCCCTCTTGATCAACGTACACCATTAGTAATGTCGTCACATATGCACACAAAATATTTCAGCCAAAAGTACATTGGGATCACATATCAACCCAAAATCCAAGAGCTATAGCACACGTGAAATAGAAAATTTGGTATTTCTTATTCTACGCTTTGTTTGAAATTGAAAATGCAGACATTCTAACGCATCACCTCCCCAATCTTTTTCTCATGATACACAATTTTAATCATAAATTCAAACAACTATCAACAACCCATGATGTACTTACAAGTCGGGGTAGTCAAACTTCCCCTAATTAACGCTAATTTGACCAAACAATGATTTTTCCCTTAAGAACGACTTCACCCAATCAATCATCAAGATAATTCAAGTCATTTGGTTGAATTTAGGTCACTCACACTTCACCCTTACACTACCTACATGCAACACCCACAATTTGATGATCTAACACGATTAACTTCAACAATTTGGGCTTAAACAGTTGGTTTAACAAGTTTGATTTCAATTTAACACTAGACTAATCAACAGACATACACCAAGGCACAAAATTAAAATAAGCAATGATAAGCCCATTACACTACCCATTAGCATTTCAAGTATAAGACAAAATTAAACAAAATTTGAGAAACCAACATCCAATGTTGACAACGACATAACGCGACAAAAAAGAGGGGTAGAGGGATAACAACGACACTTTATATGTGAATTCGACGAAACTTAAAAGTAATTATAGTCTAAAGTTTGATACAAAGAGAAGAGGAGTCAAAAATTTTAAATAAAAAAAGAAGATTTGAATTGAAAAGGGTAAAGACTCTTTAGTATGTGTGTCACTCGCTGAGTAGAACTAACGTCGCTGAGTGACTCGGTGATCCGCTGACTGGGTTGCAGCCCGCTGAACATTATAGAAGATTCAACACTTTCTTAGGTGCAAAGGGTGAACTCGATCGGGTTTGCCAATCCAACTCGGCGATTCACCGAGTGAGCTATGAGCTCACCTAAACTTCCAAAAGTTTCCTCATTTTGACCTTCATTAGGCGATTATGGAGAAACTCAGAGACTCGCCGAGTGTTCCAGCCCCTAGCCCATTTTTCTTTCTCAAAATTACAAACTCCAACCTACACATCTAATACACATTATTTAAATAACAAAAAGTAAAGCTTGGGTTGCATCCCAAGAAGCACCTTAGATAACATCATGGCACGATGTCGACATGCATTCAAGCAACATCAAAATATACCACATGTATCTTGGTCACATTGGGGAGTTCTACAAAATAAAGCTTCAACCTTTGCCCATTCACCTTGAATATTGACCCATCTTCGTTCTCAACCTCTATTGCCCCATTTGCAAACACACCATTTACTTTGAATGGACCCAACCATTTTGACTTGCGTTTTCCCAGAAAGAGTCTCAGAAAAGAGTTGTAGAGCAACACAAGATCACAAAATTTAAACTCTCGATGAAGGATTTTGGCATTATGCCATTTCTTTTTTTTCTCATTATAAAGGGCAGAACCCTTATAAGCTCTAAGCCGTAACTCTTTCAAACCATAGTGTCGGTCAACTCCATTCTTTAACGCATCCTCTCAATTCAAGTTCATAACCTTCAAGGCCCACAACACCTTATGCTCAAGTTTAACCGGTAGATGACAAAATTTACCAAACATCAATTGATACAGGGACATACCAATCAGGGTCTTGAATGCAATTCTATATGCCCAAAGAGCATCATCTAACTTTCGGGACCAATCGGTTTGATTTTCTTTAATGGTTTTGGCCAAAATCCCTTTGATTTCCCGATTGGATGCCTCAACTTGCCCAATTTTTTGCGGATGATAAGGGGTGGTAATGTTATGCTTGACTCCATACTTGTTATACAATGATGCAAACATTTGGTTACAGAAATGAGAGCCCCCATCACTAATGATTGCAAGTGGAGTACCAAATATTGTGAAAATGTATCTATTAATGAATTGAACCATACTTCTCGCTTTATTGTTGGGTAATGCCACCACGTCTACCTACTTAGAGACATAATCAATGTCTACCATGATGTATTTCTTCCCAAAAGAACTCACAAAAGGCCCCATGAAATCTATTCCTCATACATCAAACAACTCTACCTCTAAAATAAGATGTACAAGTAATTCATGTCTTCGGGACACTCCCCCTTGCTTTTGGCATTGCACACACTTCTTTACAAGAGAGTTCGCATCTTCATACAACGTTGGCCAATAATAGAAACTTTATAGTACTTTAGCAGCTGTACGTACTCCACTGTGGTACCCACCAATAATTGACACATGGAAACCCCCAAGAATAGTATCTACCTCAACTTTTGGGATGCATTTAATCATGTGATCCGCACACTCTCAAAATGAGTAAGGTTCCTCCCTAAAGTACTTTTTTGAATTAAAAAGGAACCTCTTTCATTGGTAAAAAGTCAGCCCACTGGTAATAATCCCACACACATCATTTGCAAAATTTGCATACCAAGGCGAAGTACCATTCAAAACAACAATCACCGACTCATCGGGAAAGGCTTCTTCAATAGATTTTCACTAGAAACAATCACATTCGTTTCAAGCCTCGACAAATGGCCCGCAACTTAGTTCTCACACCCCTTTCGATCTTTGACTTCAAAGTCAAACTCGTGCAATAATAATACCCATCAGATCAATCTTTTCTTTGCATCTTTCTTAGCCATCAAGTAACGTACAACAAAATGGTTGGTGTGTACAACCACCTTGGTCCACAAAAATAAGCTCTAAACTTCTCAAAAGCATAGTCTACAGCTAACAACTCTTGCCCAGTGACAGTGTAGTTCTTTTGAGATACATTGAAGGTCTTGCTTGAATACTAGATCGGGTGAAACAAATTTCCCCTGCGTTGGCCAAGTACAACCCACAAAGCCAGACCGCTTGCATCACACATTATCTCAAATGGAATGCTCCAATACAAAGCAACAATGATTGGAGCTGAAATGAGCTTCTCTTTTAAGCACAAAAACTCTTTGACATAAGCTTTATCAAACTCTAAGACACTTTCTTTTTTTTAAGTAGCTTACAAACGGGGTGATCCACCTTAGAGGAATTTCTTATGAACCTTCGGTAGAAACCCGCATGAACCAAGAAGCTTCTAACACCTTTAACCGAGATAGGAGGAGGCAACTTGGTGACAACTTCAACTTTATCTTGATCAACTTGTCTGCCTTCTCCCAAAATTTTGTTCTCCAATACATTACCTTCCTTGACCATGAAATGATATTTCTCCCAATTAATAACAAGGTTTGTTTCGACATATCTTTGAAAGACTCTACCAAGGTGCTCAAGGCACGCTTCAAATGTATCTCCCACAACTGAAAAGTCATCCATGAAAACCTCTATTGAACCCTCAACCATACGAAAAAATAGAGAGCATATACCGATGAAACATCGCGGGTGCATTAATCAATCTGTAGGGCATTCTTTTGAAAGCAAACATCCATAGAGACATGTGAATTTTGTCTTTTCTTTATCTTCCAATGCAACATAGATTTGATTGTAACCGGAGTAACCATCTAAGAAGCAATACCATACATGACCTACAAGTCTATCAAACATTTAATCTATAAAAGGCATCGGAAAATGATCATTCTCGGTTAATGCATTTAACTTACGATATTCCATACATACACACCAACCGGTAATCAGTCGCATTGGCACAAACTCACCTTTTTCATTAGGGACCACGATAATACCTCATTTATTTGGAACACATTGGACAGGACTAACCCACTTGCTATCTGCAATAGAGTAGACATCTTCTACTCTAATCCACTTAATAATATCTTTCTTGATGACTTCTTGCATTGGAGGATTCAACCTCCTTTGATGTTCAATACTTGACTTTGAATCACTAGCCAATTGGATCTTCTGAGTAAAAATATCGAGAAGGATTCTCAGTATGTCAGCAATTGTCCACCCAATAGCCTTGATAAATCTTTTCGATACACTAACAAATGCTTGCCATTCAAGCAAATCTACTAGAATAATCATGGGTAAAGTATTATTTTCTCCCAAGAACAAATAACAAAGGTGAGGTGGATTCAGTTCGAGCTTTGGTGGTTCCTCAATAGATGGATTAGTGGGAGGACTTTCCCTATTCTTCAAATCAATATCAAGTTTCAAGGGGATCTTAGAATAAGAACCTAAACCCGATAGAGCGGCCACTACCTCATCATAATCTTGAATTTCCTCTCCATCATAGTTCAAAAGAACGGCAACCAAAGATTTACCAACACAAGAAACTTCGCTTACACTAGCAACAGCTTCATCAATCACGTCAATGACTGATATCACATGGAGGTCACTTGGTTGCTTCATCGATTTACAAATATTGAATGTAACTTCCTCACCATTTACCCAGAATTTTAGTTCACAACTTTCCACATCAACAAGAGCTCTCCAAGTAGCCAAGAACGGCCTAGCAAGAATAAAAAGGATGTTAGAATTAATCCCGTAGTGGAGGATCACAAAATCATCCAGAAATATAAATTTATCTACCTTCACCAAAATGTCATAAAGGATTCAAATAGAGTGGTCAGCCATAAGAAGACCCATAGTGGTAGGTTTAGGCTCACCTAGACCAAGTTGCTTGAAACTGGCATAGGGTATCAATTTTATACTCGCCCCCAAATCATACAATGCTTTAGTGAATTGGAACATCCCTATAGTGCAAGGGATAGTAAGTGGCCCTGGACCATCCTTCTTGACAATGACATTGCTCGACATAATGGATCTACATCTATGGGATACTTCAACTATCTCGAAATCCATACTTGTTTTGTAATGACCAACTCTTTCATAAACTATGCATAACCCGTCCTTTCTAATAACGCATCCATCAAAGGAAGATTAATTGAAAGAGTTTTGAAGACGGAAAAATATTTTTGGAACTTTACGTCATCATCTCTCTTTTTCAATCTTTGAGGGAATGATAGAGTAACTTTGGGCAATGAGTGTGTAGGTACCGAGGTAGGCACAACCCCGACATTTGACATTTTAGCATCACCGGACACACCACTTTTCGGTGCATCATCAACCTCATTGGAGGCTTCATTGTTCAACTCTTTGGCACGTACATCACTTTCAAAAACAATTGTTTTCCCTTTGCTTGAACTTGCATTTTTATCATTTGGTACATCACTCCAGAACCTTACCACTCCGGGTCATGATGTCAATGCATTGCTCAATTATCATTCTTCAAATTGGCCATGGTATTACTAGGGAGGCTCCATTTTGGTCTCAGATTCAAGTGAGCAGAAATTTGACCCATTTGAGTCTCGAGTAATTTCATACAAACCGAATGAGAGGTCACCATTTGATTCAAGGAGGAGAAATCACCCTTCATCTCCTTGAGTACTTTATCTGACACTTCTACCTTGTTTAGGATGCGGGCAAGCATGTATTCACTCAAAACTCTTTCGGGGTTGGAATTTGGTTCCTTAGAGTTCGGACGGTCATGAGGAGGCACATAATGATCTCTGTCACCATCCCTTTCTGTCCAATTTGCTCGCCTATCACGCCAATGTCGTTCACTATCTCTCTAACTACTATCACGATCTTTGATACAATCTTGATTCCCTCCCAGTGTTTGATAGCTCGGACAAGAACCCCCTAATTGGTTTGATAAGAATCGTACCTCTTCATTATACATGGCTATAGATTGTGCATCATTCGGGCTCATCCCACTACTAGCACCCACCGCATTCATGACCTTATAACCACCTCCCATGACATATTTCATCAACAAGTCCAATTGGGTGATCATCTTGGCCATGTTTTCATCACTCTCTTTGGTTTTTTCCAATTTGTTATTTAGTTAACCTAATATTGTGAGGAGATACTTGATCCTCCCTCGTATGCTATGCTCGATTAATTTTTGTCATTTCATCAAGTAAAGCCAACGCCACATCAAATTATTGTCTCATGATTCCACCCCAAATAAGTTGATCAACAACACCTCTGTTGACGGTGTCAAGACTCCAGTAAATATATATTGCAAGAGCACATTGTTCGGTAACCCATGAGAAGGACATTGGAAGAGTAGCTTTTGAAACCTCAACCAAGTTTCATGAATGGTTTCACCATCAATCTACTTGAAGATTTTAATGTTGTCCCTCAATTTCAACATCCTCGAGGGAGGAAATAATCTTTCATAGAATACTTCAGTGAGCTCCTCCCAAGAAGTAATAGAGTCCTTGGTTGTTCGCCCAACCATTTCGTTGCATCCCTCACTACAGAAAAGGGAAACAAATAGAGCCGAATTGAGTCTTAAGAGATATTCTTGAAAGGGAACGGTCCACACACATCCCCAAAACTCTGACTTTGATCATGAGGGTCCTCATGAGAAAGTACCCCAGAAAAGCCTTTCATTTAGAGCAGTTGAAACATAGTTTCGGTCACATGAAAAATTGCATTGCCCATAGTTGGGGTCAAACGAACAGCACTATCGCTTCCCATTTGATCCTCATTAACATAATTCAAATCCTCAATGCCTTCATTGTTCCCAAGTTATCTAGCAACATTGCTCCCATTCACTTATTTCTTCACCTATTGAGAGAAAATAACAAAAACACTAATAAGAGAGTTCTACTACAACCAAAATAGTTCAAAAAACACTTGAATAAAAGAATTCTAAACACCACTCCCCGGCAGCGGCTTCATTTTTGATAACGCTCAACTACACTTCTTAGGATTCAAAGTGTATGGAGTCGCTAAAAAGTATAAACCCAACGGTGAGTTCGGGTCAATCCTATAAGGTGTGATACAGAAAAGAATTCAAATACAAAGCATGAAAATGTTGTAATTTCTTGTAGAACGAAAATAAACAAAATGCAACATAATATAAATTAATAAGTTTGAATAATCTATATTGAGACTTTGGCAATCAATTGTTAAAGAAGACAATTAATGTGGTGTTTCAACAAATAGAGAGGGAACCTTAGGAGTGTGTCATAAGTCCAATACTAATTTCTCTTAATGGCTAATGAAAAATTGTTTTAAGCCATTGCATCTCAGTGGGTAGGATAGATTGTAACTATACCAACAATTTTTCAATCAACTATCATGTTTAGAGCAAGTTCCTTTGAACATCAACAAGCTTAACAATGAAAGACAACCCAAATCCTTAATTTAACCCACTTTATCAAGTTGGGTTGTAAAGACACAAGTAAATACAACAATCAATATTTTACTCCACTCTAAGAAACTTTCACAAGAAAGCATAGAGAGCAAAATTTGCAACTTCGCTTCATCAATGAAAACATGAATAATTAAATGAATCCATTTTAAAACAACATTAAATCTATCAATTAATAATACCAACAAGATAATTTATGTATTAAATTACGTAGTCACACCCATAATGAAAGGGGGTTTAGCTAAGCTTAACAAAAAGCAAACAATAGTTACCAAAAAGAAGTTCCATTGGAATCTCAAAATCTCCAATGTTCAATGCCAAAATTACTTAAACCACAATATCTAAGCTCAAAACCCTCTCCAAGAATATTCAGTATTGTAAAAGTATGCAAAATCACTAAATTCTATGTAAGAACCTTTTCTCTATTTTCAAAAATCAATTTGTATATTTACACAAACATCCCAAATTTCACCACCCAGTCCAATAACCGAAGTTAGTCACGATATCCGAATGACTCGACGATTCATCAATACAAACTCCTTCTTGCCATTTGGACTTGACTTCTGCATCCAATTGTTTTGTTCATTTAGGCGAGATGGAGCTCTCCGTTCCATACGGTGCATCTCCGATGTGCACTTTCATTTATTGAATTGTCTTAGTTCATAAGCCAACTCGTTGGACCTTTTGGTGAGCCAGAAGCTCAATCAATGAATTTCGAGTAGCTTTTGCGAGCTCCAGCCTTCTTTTTCTTCAGATTTTCAAAAATTTTCACTTCCTTTTGCAACTATTGTAGATGCCTTGTTCTTAAACCTTCATGGCTGCACATAAACAATTTAACATCAGTTGTGAACACAAAATATGCATTGGGGACACTAATTCATTTAATAAAAAGACCTAACTGAGTAACAATTCCAGAATCATCATACCCCCACAAAATATTTAGGCCAAAAACACATCGAGATCACATATCACCTAAAATCTATGCACTAGAGCACACGTAAACTGAAAGATTTTGTACGTTCCGTTCCGGGCCTCGTTTGAACTTGAAAATTCAAACGTTTGCTCCTTTAGATCAACCCACGCCATTAATATGTTTGTCACGAACGCCAAAAAATTTCAGCCAAAAACACATCGGTATCAAATATCACACAAAATACATGGACTATAGCACACTTAAAATGAGAATTTTAGTATTTCTCATTCTGGGCCTCGTTTGAACATTAAAATGAAGACATTTGCCTCTACGGATCAACTTACACAATTATAAGGTCATCACAGATACCCATTAAAAGTTTAGGCCAAAAACACATCGACAAACAAAGACAAATCTAGCATATTTGTGACTGGAGTAGATGAAACCCTGAGGGAAAAGTTGTTGGCGATCACTGGATTTATGGGAGGGTCACTCCCTATCAAATATTTGGGCTTACCTTTATCCCCCAAAAAGTGGAACAAGCTAGATTTTTATCAATTATTGTCAAAGATAACAAACATAATAAGAAATGCATCAGTGAGGCACCTCTATTATGCAGGGAAACTACATATTATAGTCTCTATCTTATTTGCAGTGCAAAATTATTGGGCTTTAGTATTTATCCATCCTCAAAGTTTGGTTAAGAGGTGGATAGAAATATAGAGATTTCTTATGTGGTAGCACAAAAGAGAAAAGGAAAGTAGCATTGGTAGAATGGAATAGAGTTTGTCAAACTAATAAAATAGGGGGGGGGGGGGGGGGGAGGTCTGAACATAAAAGTTGCAAGATATAGAACCATGTTGTAGTGGGGAAACTAATTTGGGTACTCATAACTCAGAAAGAAGCTCTCCGAGTTAAGTGGGTACGTGGAATCTCTCTAAAAAATGATAAATATTTCTGGGTACATACACCACCAAATGATCGTAACTGGCACTGAAAGACCCTAAATAAAACTTAAACTACATACAAAATATTGGTGTCAATAGGATAGATACACTTTGACATCTGATAGAGGATATTCGATGAGTCAGAGTTGTATGATATTGCTGGGAAAGGGATCTAGTTTTGAAAATGTAGACATAGTGTGGACATAACTAATGGTACCTAAGCGTATATTTTTTATTTGTCTTGCAACATATGAGAAACTAATGACCAAAGGGAGAATGCATGATACGGGCATACAAGTAGATAGTGTTGGTTGTGTGTTATGTGATCAATAGTGCTATGAAGATGTAGAACATTTATTTTGCACACGTGACTGGACATCTACACTAATAGAGGACGTAACTAATTGGAGTTGGATTTTCCATGTTGTGGTAATGTGGAGTGTTTGAATTCGATTAAACAGAGACATTATAGCAAATTCAAGAAGGAAGCGATAGCTTGAATGTAAGAGGACATGATAGGCCTCATTTTCCAAGCTAGGAATTGGAGATTTTTTATAGAGAAACTCTTGTATATAAGTTGTATACTTCAACAAGTATAGATTATTGTTAAGGAAAGGATTGCAATGTTTAGAGGACCCAAACAGGCGCATAAGTGTACATCCTTGATACACAATTTATGTAATTATAACTTTATTGATATAGGTGGAGAGGCAGGAAGTAGTTGAGAATTAGTGGTTTGTTGAGGTTGTGTATTACTTGTAATGATGTTTGGTTTGTTGGTGGTAATAATATTCATAGTTTATTGCCAAAAAATAGGAATTTGGTATTTTCCATTCTAGGCTTTCTTTAAACTTTAATATATAGAAGTTTTCCCCTCTGGAGCAACCTACACCATTAATAAGGTCATCACGAACTCCAATCAATAATTTGTCTGAAACCACATCGGGATCACATATAACCCAAAATATATGTACTATAGCACATGCAAAATGGGAAATTTAATATTTCTCGTTCTGGGCCTCGCTTGCACTTGAAATACAGGCGTTTTCCACTCCGAACCAAGCCAAACCATTAATAGGGTCATCAAGGCGCCAGATCCATGTGCTAATAGAGATGAAAAAATTGAAAAATCTGTATTTCTTTCTTTGTGTCACGACCCGATCCTACACCATGGATGCGGCCGGCATTCAAGAACCATTTATGGTCCTTAAACGAACCCTCATCCTGGCTGACTACAAGTGGAAGACTAACTCAAGCATACAAAGCTTTAAAAAAATTGAAATGAATTTAATAATCTTAACTTGAAATTAATCTGAACAATACTCAACAGATAACTCAGAGTTTGAAAGAAACAACTCAAGGAAGATACATACGAAAAACTACTCAACTTTGTCAATCTATGAAGCCTCTACTATTACAGAAAGATATCAGGACACGACCCAACACATCTCAAAACTACTAACTGTATGATAAAGGTACAGTCCTCCGGAATATAAGAAAGCTCACAAAAGTTGACTGGAATATCATATGACCTCAACGAAATGCCTATTGATGATCCTGAATACCTGTATCTTCATTATGAAATGATGCATGCCATATGGCTTAGTACGTGGAATGTACAAGCATCTAAGGGGAATTATAAAACATAAACATAGGATTGAACTTGATAAAAAGGGAACATACTTACCTCTTCTCAACTCACTCAACTAAACTTAACTCAAGAATAAGATACTCAACTCTACTCAAAGGTACTCAACTCAAGTTACTCAAGGATAAAGTAACAATAAAAGATGCAGTAGATGAAAATTCTTAAAACATTAGATAATAACTCAATTATATTGAAGAATACAATAATTACTCAATTTGTATATAAAAATACAATAACTCTTTATATATAAGAATACAAAATATCTCTGTGAGAGTTTCTCTAATCGACAACCATCACTATGAGCTATGTGATAGTACATCTATCTCATCCACGCTGCAAAAACTGTCCTATACTTTTCTAGGATATAAGACCTACTCCTAAGTGGATCCACTAGTCTATGCTAAAAACCATTAAGGAACCATCTAAATTGTATGACCCTTTGTACCCACGTTGGCTACATGGTTTATGGGGGTTGTGTGTTATCTGAACTCTCCCCTATATCGGTGTTTAATACTACTCCCAAAATATACTAGCTCATATGTTTAAACTCATAACTTTTTCGGTGGTTTAAGATTATTACTCAAAAATCGTTCTCTTTAAAGAGATGATACTGAAACTGCTCAAAACTCTTTTGGAAATCTCAGTTTTCTCTCATCATAAATATGAAAACATTTACTTTTGGGAATAGTTAGTTCCCATATATCAGTTTAAAGAAAATGAACTCAACTATGCTCTTTCTCAAAACATTTCAAAATCATATTATAATATGATCATTGATGACTCGGGAAGTCATGCATAAACATTGATGGTATATCTAGATACCATACTGCTCATACATCGATGGCATACACGATTGTCATACTAATCATGTTTTAGAAAACTCTTTCTTAAAATTCATCTTTACGTTCTCAAAACTAAGTTTAAGAACTCAAGTGTTGGCTTTAAAACACTTTTTTAAAATTTATAACTCAAATCATAGGGTTCATGTGCAATTATGAACATGAATGACTAAATTCAGGGATCTTAATAGAAACAAAGAACCTCGGTACTCAGAACTCAAGCCTCAATGATAATACTCATCTCTAGACTGCTCGATTCATAGGGGTCATGCGGAATTATAGACAAGAACAACTCAACACAAGGGCTTCATGGATAACATATAGTAGCCCCATAAGTAGGAATATAATCTCAAAAGGATTAAGAGCTCAATAGTCAGGAGATAAAACTTGAAGATACTACTCCTCTCAAAGATAATCAAATTATGGAGTTCATGCATAATTTATGGGCATGAACGACTCGACTCGAGGGTCTACATATCAATATAGAACTCATGTATATGAATTTTCTCATTATCATACTTACTTCCTCAAAACTTAGTTTAAATCTCAAGTGTTTTCGTCGAAAAACTTCTCAACATTTATAACTCAAAATAGGGTTCATGCTGAGTTATAAACATGAACAAATCAACTCAAGGATCTCAACAAAAATATCAAAACTCAATAATTAGGACTAGAATTCTTCAAAGAATCATGAACTCAAGAACTCACATCAACTTATCTAAAGAATACTCAAATCTAGGAGTAGAATCCTAGATTTCTCTTTTACTGATTTGAAAGAAAATGTAGAACGTGAGGACGAACTAGTCCCACACTATGATAACCTTACATACCTGAAAGAACAAGGTTCCTGAAGAATCTTGAAGAAGAACTTGATTAGAAGCCTTATAACCCTACCTTGAAGGTAAATGAATAAGAAAACCTTTCTTGAGATTCTCGAATTAGTTTCTTGAAATCTCTATGGATAAGAATTATGATTTTCATCGTATGGAGGAATTTGAGTTCAAAAGAATGGAATTCATGGAGAAAGACTTACTTTGAAGAAGAATCTTGAAAAAGATTGAAAGAATCTTGAATGGAGTCTTCTACTTTGATTTTTCCTTAGGGTTTTGCCCTAGGGTTTGAGAGAGAAGAGAATGATGGATTAAAAGATGAAAATATGGTTGTTTTGAGCCTTTTATTAGTCAACAAATTCGTTTAGGGTTTTCTTGGAGATAAAGTGACAAAAACGATGTTTTTTAATGTTTTCCCGTCGGCTAATTCATAACAACACTATATTAGGTTATAAAATTGTCATTACTTTTTACTCAAATATTTGATTGATGTGAAATAAGTGGCATTGAAAAGTAAATTCAAATAGCTTTAATTTGATAGGTAATAATCCATGTAAATATTTATATTCTAGGAGATATGGTCGTTTGAAGTTGACCCAAGTACAATCTTACATCAAAACTTAATCGATATGAAAACTTCAAGAACACGTATCAAGAACTCATCAAGAAATTAAATTGCTCAATATTTATGGATAGATTCGCAAAAGAAACTCATGATTGGCATGTGGATGAACAAATCCAACACAAGGGAAGCATACATACCTTGAAGAACTATGTTCTTGACGAAATCTTAAATTTCATTAAAGAACGCTTGAAACTTTGAAGTTTTTCTCCTTTTGAATCTTCTCTCTAAAACCCTAAACGTTTTTGGGGATGAATGAAACTGTTCTGATTAGTTTAGACCCTTAATTGGGTGAAATTCGCGTTTAGAATAAGTGGGGTTAAGGAAAAGACTAAAATCCCCCTCTTATTTTTGGGTAACTTTCCTTAAAGGGACAGCCTAACTGCAAAAGGGCATATCTCCCTCATACGAACTCGAAAAATTAGCAAACTCAATGGCGTTGGAAAGGGGACTCAGAGATCTTTCATTTGGTATCTTATGGGTCTCCTAACTCATCCAATACTTAAAGTTATGGCCGTTTGAAGTTGACCCAAAACTTAAAAGAACTAAGGAATGAGTTGAATGAGTTCTCGTTAGCTCTTGTTGGAACTCAAGGTGCTACGTGTAGTGACCTTACCACTCAAAAAAAATTTAAATTCCTCGATAAAATCCTTCTCACAATGAAGTATGGTTGGAGTCTTAGGTCAAAAACTTTTTGGGTGTTACAATATCTCCCCCTTGGGATCACTCGTCCTCGATTGACGGCTGGACTGGGTATGGAACGGGGTTACTCTTATCATCTCTTACATACCAACTAGAATTTGCCCGCATTACGATTCGGAACAAACTAAGGGCTCTCATTTAGCTTATTCTCGTAGCAAAACCTCATCTTCTTCTTTCCTTTCATTAATAACCTTAGACAGAATTATCACACCATCATTATCACGATAGGATCATTAACCTTCTCTTTCTAACATCACTCCATTACTAAAAGGACCTCCGAAAAGATATCTCCCATAGTCTTTGGAACTCATTACCATCTTATTTTCAAACACTTGACTTGATTTCTCATCTTTACATCTCCCCCTTAGGTCTAAAGCTGGCACTTGAAAGCTATGGACCTATTCCATCGTCTCTATACTGGTCTACATCCTCTTTTACTCTAACACTCGGGAAAATTTTATCTCATGACTACCAAACTTTCCATAAGCAGGTACTAAGACCTCTTTCTAAGGTGTTTCTCTTAACCTATTTTTATTACATACCATCTCAGTACAACTCTTAATGCTCTTGTTACTCTTGTGACTTAGCCACACTTCATTGCCCTTATCTAAAGGTTAGGATCTCTCACTTGTACCACCCATATTTATTGCAGTAATCATCTTAATTCCTCACCTACTTTATGTTACGTCTTCTAGATCAAATCTCAAGACTAACATCATCACCCTCATTTTGCTATTCTTTTGATTATGACACTAATCTAAAATTCATGCTTAATGTTTATTACTAAACCCGAATGTCAACATGATTTCTCACCTACTACACTAATTCACCACTAGTATGCACCAATTTAGAAACACTCGTCCACTAGGACATTATGATAAGTAGTCAATCCTCACCTTTTAATATTCGTATATATAAATTTACTATCACATTTTCCTTCGGAACTTGAGTACTATTCACCTATTCACTACACATCAATGCCTAATTAGTTCTATAACACTTTGAATATTATGGGTTCTCCCTCAAAATCATAAGCCTAGCTTAGATGTATCACCTCATAATCCTCCTGCTCATCTATGCAACACTTACACTTGGTCATACCTATACAGTGACACTTCATCACAAACTCTTTTCTAGCTACAACTCACTCTACCTCCTATGATGAAATCTTCACTACTCATCAGTTCTTAGTCTACCCATAAGTTTAAATTCTTCATTAGTAACTTACTAGGTGCATGACTATAGTAACATAGCTTGCCTTATCACTATCTCCTTTTCTTAGATTACAGAACCTCTGCATACTCTTCTCTTCACTTAAGGGCACTCTTTCCTACTACTGGTCATAATCTCGTAACTCATGCTACCCTTTTGGGTGAAAATACTATCTAAGCTCTAAACATACTTCCTCATAAGGATCTCAGTTGAAACAAGACTTTAGAGAAGAGAGTACATTTCACTGTTAGCTTGAATGCACGATTCATATGAATATAAAGGCATTTATCTGATACTCAACACTTAACTCACTTATGGGCTTATCTCAAACCCCTCTGGAATTTCATGACTTCCTCAAAACTCTTTCTATGAAGAACTCATCAATAAAGGATTGACTTTGCTTTTTCAAGAACCTTTAGTACGATGGGTAGTCGAATAAATCTAAGAAATGCATGAGTATGAATAAATTGCAGAAAATTTCCTGAACCAATGAACCACGACAGGGTTCACGGACCGTGATAGAGTCAACGGTCCATCGACCTGCCCGTGGTGGGGAGTTAAACTCCACCAGGCCCAATTGTCAGACCACGGGACCCTTCACAGGTCTTGGTCTTGACGACGGATTGTAGTGGCGTCCGTAGGAGCTTAACCAGAAGACCCCAAGACTTGAGCCATCAGACCACTAATATAAGTGAGGACCACGAGGACCTTCACGGTCTGTGTTCCTCCACATGGGCCGTGGTAAGGCTCGTGGACAAGACCCCCAGAACCAGTAGCTACTAGCCAAGGACCACGACTGGTCCCACGGTCCGTCGTCCCTTTCACAGTCCGTGAAAGTGGCCGTGGTCAGCCCCACCGTATTTTTAAGTAGGGTTATTTTGGTCTTTTCCCCTATTCGTTGGACACGTAAACTACATCGTTTAACGCCTCAACTACGTGGTTTTGATCAGTTTTAGCCTAAAAATATAACTAGAACTTACCTAAGTCAGATCAATCATCAAAACATAGAAAAATTAGAGCATAAGAAGAGAAAGAGGTTAAGCAACTCTAGTTCAAGAATGCATCGAATTTCCATGAGTTCCTGCCCAAAAATCAAAAGGTTTCTCCGTGAAATTTGTCACCAGGTATGTGGGATTTCACCAATGGGTTCCTTTCACCCATTAGGTCCCTAGATTTCAGTCAGAATCTTGATTCTCTTAGTATTATTTAGACCTATGGTTTCTTGACTGTTAGAAATTGTTGGGTTTTAGCTGTTAGAATGATTCAAATCATATTATCATGTTGTAGCATCGTTTTTACCCAGATTCATGCATAAACTCAGAACCCTAGCTATGTAGTTAATTTAGTTTATGAATTATACACGCTAGGTTAGTTAGTTCAATTATATATATATATATATATATACATGCCTCAGTTTTCGAATGTATCATAATCAGTATATTAATGTTGCAATCTAAGTTTGCATGTCATTACTTGAGCTATCCAGTATTACGAAACTTCAGTTATAAAATGTCAACTTACTTAATCAATTGGGAGAAGCTTAATACCAAGTGGACTAGGGTCAGTCACCCTCATGTCCCAAAACTACCTGCCCCGTAGGTTGTAAGTCCCCTTTGTGGTCATCAATTTAGTGATCACACCATCAGGCCTCTATACCTCTAGCAGTGTATATTGTGTCCTCTCGATGTGGCATATACATCGGACTCCACATTTAGCTCATGTGGTTTTCTGTCGATTATTAGTAGCTCCTTTACAGTCTGATTCTATTGCATCGACCATGTTATCGGTTTTAGTTCTGATTTCAGTTTCAGTATGTAATGAACTTGGTCATTGCATTTAGTTTAGTCATGTTCAGTATTTTCAGTATCCTTGTCATGTTAAGATTATATCATTACTTTATTTCTTGTTCAGTTATGTTATTGTTCCACTTCATTTTATCCTATATGCTTAGTACCTTTCACGTACTGATGCATACTCTGTGCGCTACATCTTCTCGTGATGTAGGTTCAGGTCCTGAGCATTCATTCACGCATAGATCGGTTCTCGATCTTCAGTTCAGCAACATCAGTGGTGAGTCCTCATTCCTCAGAGGACTAGTGACATGATTATATTTCTTGTTTTTAGTTTTAGTTTCATTTTTACTAGATCTAGCTAGGGCATGTCTCAACATTTCTAGTTAGTAAAGGCTTTATTTTAGACATAGTTAGTTTCAACTTTAGTGTTATAGTTTGACTTTTCATTTGTATTTCAAACTCTCAAATTTTCTTCTATTCAGATTTAGTATATGGGTATTCCCCATTATTTCAGATTATTTACATGATTTAGCTTCCACACAATATTCATTGCTTCAGTTTATTTTAGTTGATTATGATATGCCAGCAGCGTTAGCTTCGGGACACTCGTGATCCTAGGTCCCATGTCCGTGTCCTTGGGGTATCTTCGGGGTGTGACAAACTTGGTATCAGAGCATTAGGTTTAAGTGTCCTAGGATGTCTGAAAAGATGCACTAAGTAGAGTTTTTTTCATCGGAGTGAAGTGCACCACATCTAATGAGAGGAAGGTTGCAAAGTGTTTTAGTAAAACTTTATTTTCTTTGTTACTCTTATCGTGGGTAAGGTACGATCTAATTCCTCGTGCTAATCCTTCGTTATCCGCTTTTAGATCATGCCTCCTCATAGAGCATACACATGGAATGTGAATGCCAGGAATGCAAATGTTGCTCCTCAAGTCCCATATCAGCAAGTTTCAAATGCTGAATTTTGGAACACTATCTAGTTTTTGGCTCAGAGTGTGACCAACCAGAACAACCAGCAGGTTCAAGTTCTGGCAAATGGTAAAGTTGGTTCAGCTGCAGCTAGAGTTCTGAATTTTGATAGGATCAATCCGCCTAATTTCTTAGGATTGTTGATTGGTGAGAATCCCCAAACATTATTGATGAGGGCAAGAAGATCTTTAGAGTGATGCAGGTAACTGGAAATGATCGGGTTGAATTGGCATCTTACCAACTTTAGGATGTAGCTCATATCTGGTATACTTAGTGAAAAGAGAACAAGGGTACATATGTAGCTCCTATCACTTGGGAATGCTTTAGTGAGATCTTTCTGGACAAGTACCTCCCAAGAGAGTTAAGGAAGGCGAAAGCTCAGGATTTTATGAACCTGAGGCAGGGTTCTATGATAGTTCAAGAGTATGGACTCAAGTTCACCTAACTCTCTAGGTATGCTCCTCACATAGTTGTTGATTGCAGGGCTCAAATGAACAAGTTCATGTATGAGGTATCCGATCTAGAGAAAACAGAGTGTAGGAGTGCTATGTTGCTTCAAGACATGAATATCTCTAGGCTTATGAATCATGCTCAGTCGGTTGAGGGTGATAAGCTTAGGGAACAAGCCAAGGAGAATAAGAAGGCTATGACAGGAAACTATAACTATTATCAACAGAAATAGGGTGGTGGAAATCGCTCGTAATTCCAACAAAAGTCTTTAGCTCCAGCACCTTCATTAACTAGTGTGTCATTCTCAAAGTTCTGAAATGATCAGAAAGGTAGGGCATGAGGTTCTAAGTCTCAGGGGAGTGTTTCAGGCACCAGAACCTACCCAACTTGTCCAAAGTGTGGTAAGAACCATCCAGGTGAGTGTCTTGCAAGAAAGGAAGGATGTTTTGGGTGTGGTAAGTCTGGTCATAGGTATATTGATTGTCCTTATAAAAGGGTCAAGGAGGTAACAATGCTAAAGCTTAGTCCACAATCTCAGTAGCACCAGCAGGTCGCTTGACTCAGCAGGGTAATTCATGTGGTACAGGTGGCGGTCAGCATCAAAACAAGATGTATGCTCTCCTGGCTTGCCAGGATCAGGAAGATTCTCCTGGTGTAGTCTCTAGTACATTACGAGTTTCTATCTTAGATGTTTATGCATTATTAGATCCAGTGGATACTCTTTCCTTTGTAACTCCTTATATAAGAGTCAACTTCAATGTTAGTCCATAAACTCTCTCAGAACCTTCTCAGTCTCTACTCTAGTCAGTGACCCAGTCATAGCTAGATGGGCATACAAAAATTGCCCTGTGTCAGTATCCCAGAAAGTCACCTCATCAGATCTTATAGAATTACAAATTGTAGACTTCGATATCATTCTAGGCATGGATTGGTTACATTCTTGTTATGCCTCAGTCGATTGTAGAACTAGGATTGTTTGTTTTTAGTTTCCAGATGAAACAAACTCAGAATGGAAGGGTAGTACCTTAGCGCCTATGGGTTGATTCATTTCTAACCTTAAGGCCAGAAAGATGATTTCTAAGGGGTATCTCTATCATCTAGTTCGGGTTAAAGATTCAAGCACCGAAAGTCAAACTCTTAAGCCAGTCCCAGTAGTCAATGAGTTCCCAGAAGCATTTCTAGAATATCTTCTCGAAGTTCCTCCGAAAAGGGAAATCTTCCAGACACCCAACCTATTTTTTATTCCTCCTTACATAATGGTTTTAGCTAAGCTTAAGGAATTGAAAGAGTAGTTGAAAGAGCTTCTAGATAAGGGTTTCATCCGACCTAGTATTTCCCCATGGGGTGCACCAATGTTGTTCGTGAAGAAGAAAGATGGTCCTCTCATAATGTGCATCAGTTATAGGCAGTTGAATAGAGTCAAAATCATGAATAAGTACCCCATCCCCAAGATTGATGACTTGCTTGACTAACTTCAGGGTGCTAGTCATTTCTCAAAGATAGACCTCATATCCCGTTATCATCAACTTAGAGTTAGAGATATTGACATTCCGAATACAACCTTCAGAACTCGTTATGGTCATTATGAATTTGTAGTTATGTCATTTGGACTAACCAATGCTCATACAACTTTTATGGATTTGATGAACAAAGTGTTCAAGCAGTATTTGGACTTGCTTGTTATCGTATTTATTTATGATATCCTCATTTACTCTAGGAATGAGGAAGAACATGCGAACCATTTGAGGGTTGTCCTGCAAACTCACAAAGATCGCCAGTGATTCGCTAAGTTTAGCGAATATGAGTTTTGGTTCCAATCTGTTACTTTCCTTTGGTTTATTGGGTCTAGTGAAGGAATCTTAGTGGATTCTCAGAAGATAGAAGCAGTGAAACAATGACCCAGACCTACCTCTCCTACATATATCAGAAGCTTCTTCGGTTTGGCTATCTATTATAGAAGGTTCGTGCATAGCCTCTCGATTGACTAAGTTAACTCAGAAAAAGATCAAATTTCAGTGGTAAGATGACTATGGGAAAAGCTTTCCAGAACATAAAACTAGGTTGACTACAACTCTTGTTTTAACTCTACCGAGGGTTCAGACGGTTATGTTATCTACTGTGATGCATCCAAATTTGACCTTGGTTGTGTATTGATTGAGCGAGTTAAGGATATAACATATGCTTCTACACAACATAAGGTGCATGAAAAAAACTATTCAACTCATGACCTCGAGCTAGTAGTAGTGGTGTTGGCACTTATGATTTAGAGACATTACTTGTATGGTGTTCATGTAGATGTGTTCACAGACCATAAGAGCTTTCAGTATGTGTTCACCCAGAAAGAGTTGAATCATTGCCAGAGGAGATGGCTTGAGTTCCTCATGGATTATGATTTGAGTGTGAATTACCATCTGGGTAAGGCCAATGTAGTAGCAGATCCTCTTAGCAGACTATTTATGGGTAGTGTAGCACATGTTGAGGAGAAATGAAAGAGCTAGCAAAGGATGTTCACATGCTTGCTTGCTTAGGAGTTCATCTTATAATCATATCATATGGCGATGTAACGGTTCAGAATGAGTCAGAATCTTCATTGGTAGTGGAGGTTAAAGAAAAGCAAGACAGTGATCCGATATTACTTCAACTAAAAGGTGCATTCCATCAGCAGATAGGTGAGGTTTTCTCCCAAGAGGGATATGGTGTGCTTCGCTATCAGGGTCAATTATGTATTCCTAAGGTGGGTGTGTTGAGACAACAGATTATCATAAAAGCCCATAATTCCAGATATTCTATTCATCCAGGCACGACAAAGATGTACCGTGATCTGTGGGAAGTCTTTTGGTTGAATAACATGAAGAGGGATATAGCAGATTTCGTGGCCAAGTGCCCCAATTGTCAGCAAGTCAAGGTTGAACATTATAAACCAGGAGGTATAACTCAATAGATCAATATTCCTATTTAGAAGTGGGAAGTGATCAACATGGACTTCATTACAGGTTAACCTCGTGATCGCTGACAACATGACTTCATTTGGGTGATTGTTGATAGGGTTACTAAGTCTGCGCGCTTTCTGGCGGTTAAGACTACATAGTCGGAGGAGAACTACGCCAAGCTTTACATTAATGGATACTTAGGTTGCATGGCGTTCCTTTGTCTATCATCTTAGATAGAGGTCCTCAATTTACCTCTCATTTCTTGAAATCATTTCAGAAAGGTGTTTGTCACTCCCCGAGGCTACCCCCTGGATGCAAACACCTGACCTAGGATCACGAATTACCCCAAGCTAACCCTGATGACATATCATAAGCAAACTAAAGTAAACTGAAGCATTAAATATTGTGTGAAAGATAAACATGAGATAATCTAAAATGATGGGGAATACCCATATACTAAATCTGAATATATGAAAACTTAGATTTTGAAATACAATAGAAAAGTCAAACTCTAACACTAGAGCTGAAACTAACTATGTCTGAAATAAAGCCTCTACTGACCAAAAATGCTGGGACATGCCCAGCTAGATCTAGCAAAATTGAAACTAAAGCTAAAAGTAAGAAAGATAATCATGTCACTCATCCTCGAAGAATAAGGACTCACCAATGATGGTGTTGAACTGAAGATCGGGAACCGATCAAAGAATGATCTGGAAGCTGAGAACGTGAACCTACATCACGAGAAGATGTAGCACAGAGTATGTGTCAGTACTTGAAAGGTACTAAGCATGTAGGATTGAATAAAGTTGAATAATAACATAACTGAACAAAGCAATAAAATAATGATATAATATGAACATGATAGATATATTAGGTATATTGAACATGTGCTAACTGAATGCAATGACCAAGTTTATAATATGTTGAGACTGAATACAGAACTGATAACATGGTCAATGCAATGGAATCAGACTGAACTGTGGGAGCTACTAATGACTGACATAAAACCACACGAGCTAAATATGGAGTTCGATGTATACGCCCCATCGAGAGGACCCAATATACCCTGCCAAAGGTATAAAGGTATGACTGGCCTGATCATAAAAAGTGTTCCCCACTGAGGGGACATACATCTTACAGGGCACGTAGTTTTGGGACTTGCGGGTGACTGACCCTTGTCCACTCGGTGTTAAGTCTACTCCAAACTATTTATGTAATTTAGCAATTTATAACTGAAATGCTGTAAATTTTGGATAGCTCAAATACTGACATGCTAACTGAAAATGCAACATTAATGTACTAATAATGAAACTTTTATAACTGGAGCATGTATAACTGAATTATTTGACCTGCCATGTGTAATTCATGAACTAAAAGAACAACATAGCTAGGGTTCTGAAATTATGAAGGAGTTTATACTAAAACATGCTAAAGATCATGATAAACTAATTAGGAATAGTAAAATAACTAATTCATGATAATCTGCTAAAATTCTAGAAACCCTAGGTCTAGTTGATAATAAGGGAATCAAGAATCTGACTAAAGACCACATACCTGGTGAAGAATTCCACGTAGAAATATTTCGATATCGGGTCTGGAACTGATGAAGCCTTGCTGCGTTCTTGAACTAGGGTTCTAGACTTCTTACTCCTCTTACGTTCTAAATTTTAAGTTTTGATGAATTATCTGACTTAGGTAAGTTCTAGCTCGTTTACTAAGATAAAACTGACCAAAACTACGTAGTTTAGGGAATAAACAATATAGTTTAGGTGTCCAACACATAGGGGAAAAGACCAAATGACCCCTGATTTAAAATCTGCTAAAGAGACCTACGGACTGATCAACAATCCGTCAATGATTCAAGATCCGTCCAATTCATTCTGTCGATCAACTTCAGAGGATAGATTCTGGGGGGTCTTAAGGGTCTCAACCTATAGACTGATCGACGATCCATCGACTGATCCATGATCCGTCCTGTCAGTCCGTCGATCGACTTCAGAGGATGGATTCTCGGGGGTCTTGAAGGTCTCAAACTAAAACTGATCGATGATCCATTGACTGATCCACGATCCGTCATGTCCGTCCATCGATCAACTTCAGAGACTAGGTTTTGAGGGTCTTGACCTACGGATGGATCGACGGTCCATCAATTGATCCGCAATCCGTCTTGTCCGACCGTGGGTCATTCCTTAGAATGGTTTTTGCCTGAGTTTTTAGGGAGGGTTGCAGATGCGAACCATGGACCACAAGCACGGGCCATGGGTCACCCTATGGTCTGTGGGTACCAACCGTGGATTACACCTCCAACTTCTGGAAATCTACATTAAGGTCTATTTTCGGATACGGGGAAACACATTATTTCCCCCTTGGGAACATTCGTCCTCGAATGAAGACTAAACTAGATGAATAGGGAGGGTAAGAGCTGCAAATCCTACTACTAAACAGTGGAAACTGACTTTTGACATAACTAATTTCCAAGAACATGGAAATAAGCTGAAAATACCAGTACAAACTGAAGGAACATGATAATAAGACTAAATAAAAGCATGAATGACTGAAAATCTGAAGAGGAACATTACCTCAAGTTGGACTGGAATCAGAAAGAAAGAGGTGAGGATACTTAGCCTTCATAGCTGTTTCTGCTTCCTAAATAGCTCCCTCTACGGACTGACTCCTCCATAAAACCTTAATTGAAGCGACTTCTTTGTTTCTCAACCTTCGAACTTGACGATCAAGAATCTCAACTGGCATACCCTCATAAGTGAGACTATCCTTCACAATCACACTTTCTAAAGGTACTACAGATGCAGGATCACCCACACACTTCTTCAACAACGAAATGTGGAAGACCGGATGCACTGTTGCTAGTTTTGTTGGCAACTCTAACTCATAAGCCACTTTACCAACTCTATTCAATATCTTGTAAAGGCCTACATATCTAGGGTTGAGCTTCCCTTTCTTGCCAAACTTCATCACCCCTTTCATAGGTGACACTTTCAGGAAAACCCAATCATCAACTTGGAACTTTAATTCCCTTTTCTTTATATCTGCATAGGACTTCTGGTGACTCTTGGTTGTCTTATGTCTATCTCTAATGAGTTGCATTTTCTCCATATCATCATGAACTGAATATAGCCCTATCAAGGCTGCTTCAGCTACTTCAAAATAACAAACTGGATATCTAGATCTACTCTCATACAATGCCTCATAAGGGTCCATCTGAATGCTGGAATGGTAGCTATTATTGTAGGCGAACTCTATAAGAGGAAGTGATCAACCCAACTACCATTGAAGTCAATCACGCAAGCTCTCAACATGTTTTATAAGGTCTGAATGGTACGCTCTGCCTGACCATCCGTCTGCGGATGAAATGTTGTACTAAGATTAACCTGAGTACGAAGATCTTTCTGAAATGACTTCTAGAAATGAGAGGTAAACTGAGGACCTCTATCTGAGATGATAGACAAAGGAACCCCATGCAACTTGATTATCTCATTAATGTAAAGCTTGGCGTAGTCATCTGCCGAATCTGTAGTCTAGACAGCCAAAAAGCGTGTAGACTTAGTAACACTGTCAACAATCACCCAAATGGAGTCATGTTGTTTATGAGTACGAGGTAAACCTGTGATGAAGTCCATGTTAATCACTTCCTACTTCCAAGTTGGAATGTTGATATCTTCAGTTATACCTCCTGGTTTCTGATGTTCTACCTTGACATGTTGATAATTAGGGCACTTAGCCACGAAATCTGCTATATCCATCTTCATGTCATTCTACAAAAAGACTTCTCACATACCACGGTACCTCCCACATATCACGAGAATGTACCACAGAGTATGTATGAGTACTTGAAAGGTACTGAACATGCAAAATAGAATGAAACTGAATAATAACATAACTAAACAAAGCAATAAAACAATGATATAATTTGAACATAATAGAAATATTGAGTATACTCAACATGAGCTAACTGAATTCACTGACCAAGTTTATAACATGTTGAGACTGACTAGTGAACTGATAACATGGTCAATGCAATGGAATCTGACTGAACTGTGGGAGCTATTAATGACCGACATAAAACCACACGATCTAAATGTGGAGTCTGATGTATACGTCCCAGCGAGAGGACCCAATATACCCTGCGAAAGGTATAAAGGCATGACATGCGTGATCACAAAAAATATTGCCCACAGAGAGGACTTACAACCTGCGGGGCACATAGTTCTGGGACTTGCGGGTGACAGACCCTAGTCCACTCGGTATTAAGTCTACTCCCAACTAATTATGTAATTTAACAATTTGTAACTGAAATGCTGTAAATACTAGATAGCTCAAATACTGACATGCTAACTGAAAATGCAACATTAATGTACTAATAATGAAACATTTATTATTGGAGCATGTATAACTGAATGATTTGACCTAGCATGTGCAATTCATGATCTAAAAGAGCTACATAAGTAGGTTTCTGAAATTATGAACGAGTTTATATTAAAACATGCTAAGATCATGACAAACTTGTTAGAAATTGTAAAATAACTAATTCATGATAATCTGCTATTCTAGAAATCCTAGCTCTAGTTTATAATATGGGAATCAAGAATCTGACTAAATTCTAGAGACCTAACAGGTGAAAGGAACCCACTAGTGAAATCCCACCTACTTGATGAAGAATTCCACAGAGAAATCTTTCGATTTCAGGGCTGGAACTGATGAAATCCTAATACTTTCTTGAACTAGGGTTCTTGACTTCTTTCTCCTCTTACGTTCTAATTTTTCTATGTTTTGATGAATGATCTGACATAGATAAGTTCTAATTTGTTTACAAGGCTAAAACTGACAAAAATTACGTAGTTTAGGGGTTAAACAACATAGTTTAGGTGTCCAATGCATAGAGGAAAAGACCAAATGACCTGTGACTTAAAATATGCTGAAGTGACCTACAGACTGATTGACGATCCGTCGACTAATCCATGATCTGTCTTGTCAGTCCTTCGATCGACATTAGGGGATGGATTTTGGGGGGCCTTAAGGGTCTCGACCTATGAACTGATCGACGATCCCTCGACTAACCCATGATTCATTCTGTCAGTTCATCGATCGACTTCAGAGGATGGATTCTTGGGGATTCTTGAGGATCTCGACCTACGGACTGATCGACGATCCGTCGACTGATCCATGATCCATCTTGTCAGTCACTCGATCGACTTTAGAGACTAAGTTCTGAGGATCTTGACCTACGGACGGATCGATGGTACATCAACTGATCCACGATCCGTCTTGTCCGACCGTGGGTCATTCCTTAAAATGGTTTTTGTCTGAATTTCTGGGGAGGGTTGTAGATGCAAACCACGGACCACCAGCACGTGTCGTGGTTCACTCTACGGTCTTTGGGTTTCACCTACAACTTTTGGAAATCTGCATTAAGGTCTGTTTTCGGATACGGGGTGTTACAGTCTTGGTACTTAGGTTAACCTTAGCACAACATTTCATCCGCAGATAGATGAGAATGCAGAGTGTACCATTCATACCTTAGAGGACATCTTAAGAGCTTGTGTTATCGATTTCAAGGGAAGTTGGGATGATCACCTTCCTCTTATAGAGTTCGCCTACAATAATAGCTATCATTCCTACATTCAGATGGCCCCTTATGAGGCGTTGCATGGTGTAGATGTAGATCTCTAGTTGATTGGTTTTAAGTAGATGAAGCATCCTTGATAGGGTCATATTCAGTTCATGATGCTATGGAGAAAGTGCAAATCAGTAGAAATAGACTTAAGATAGCCCAGAGTCACCAGAATACCTATGCAGATACTGAGAAGGGAACTAGAGTTCCCAGTTCATTATTGGGTTTTCCTGAGATTGTCTCCAATGAAAGGGGTAATAAGAAAGGGAAGATCAGCCCCATATATGTAGGCCCTTATAAGATCTTGAAAAGGGTTGTTAAAGTGGATTATGAGTTAGAGTTGCCAACAGAACTAGCAATAGTGCATCTAGGTTTTCACATTTCATTGTTGAAGAAGTGGGTGGATGACCCAGCGTCTATTGTGCCTTTACAAAGTGTGGCGGTGAATGATAGTCTCACTTATGAAGAGGTACCAGTTGATATTCTTGATCGTCAGGTTCGATGGTTGAGAAACAAAGAAGTCGTTTCAATCAAGGTTTTGTAGAGGAGTTAGTCTGTAGACGGAGCTACTTGGGAAGAAGAAGCAGCTATGAAGGCCAAGTATCCTCATCTCTTTCCTTCTGATTCATTCCAGCTTGAGGTAATAGTTCCTCTTTAGTATTTTAGTCATTCATGCGTAGTTTCAGTCTTAGCATCATGTTCCTTCAATTTCTACTTGCATTTTTAGCGTATTTGCATGTTCTTGGAGCTTACTTCAGTCAGTAATACGTATCCAGTATTTAGTGGTAGGGTTTATAGCTCTTTCCCTCCATTTCATCTAGTTTAGTATTCATATGACGATGAATGTTCCCAATGGGGAGATATTGTAACACCTCAAAAACTAGACGTAGAAAAAAACTATAGAAAATATCTGGAACGAGTGCACCATGGTAGGGTTCACGGACCATGATAGGGTCCACGGTTTGTTGACCTGCCCGCTATGGGTAGTTAAACTCCACTAGGCCAAGAGTCAGACCAGGGGACCCTTCGCGGGTTGTGGTCTTGACAACAGACTATGGTGGCATCCGTAGGGGCTTAACCAATAGACCCCCAAACCTGAGCCATTAGTCCACTAACCCAAGTGAGGACCACGAGGACCTTCACGATTTGTGGTCCTCCACATGGGCCATTGAAAGGCTCGTGGACAAGACCCCCAGAACCAGTTGCTACTGACCAAGGACCATGATCAGTTGGACACCGAAACTACATCGTTTAACCCCTAAAATAGATGGTCTTGATCAGTTTTAGCCTTGAAACATAACTAGAACTTACCTAAGTTAGATCAATCATCAAAATTTAGAAAAATTAGAGTGTAAGAGGAGAAAGAGGTCCAGAAACCCTAGTTCAAGAACACAATGAGTTTCCATCAGTTTCAGCCCCAAAATCAAAAGGTTTGTCTGTGAAATTCGTCACCAGGTATGTGGGATTTCACTAGTGGGTTCCTTTCACCCATTAGGTCCCTAAATTTCAATCAGAATCTTGATTCCCTTAATATTATTTAGACCTAGTGTTTTTTGAATGTTAGAAATTGTTAGGTTTTAGCTGTTAGAATAATCCAAATCATATTATCATGTTGTAGCATTGTGTTTGCCCAGGTTCTTGCATAAACTCAGAACCCTAGATATGTAGTTCTTTTAGTTCATGAAATACACGTGTTAAGTCAATTATTTCAGTTATATATATATATATATATATATATATATATATATATATATGCCTCAGTTTTTGAATGTATCATAATCAGTATATTAATGTTGCATTCTCACTTTGCATGTCACTACTTTGAGCTATCGAGTATTACGGAAGTTCAATCATAAAATGTCAAATTATTTAATCAATTGGGAGAAGCTTAATACCGAGTAGACTAGGGTCAGTCACCCTCTAGTCCCAGAAATACGTGCCCCGTAGGTTGTAAGTCCCCTATGTGGGCATTATTTTAGTAATCACGCCAACAGGCCTCTATACCTCTGACATTGTATATTAGGTCCTCTCGATGGGGCGTATACATTGGACTCCACATTTAGCTCATGTGGTTTTATGTTGGTTATTAGTACCTCCCTTATAGTAAGATTCTATTGCATCGACTATGTTATCAGTTTTAGTTCAGATTTCAGTTTCAGCATGTTATGAATTTGGTCATTGCATTCAGTTTAGACATGTTCAGTATTTTCAATAGCCTTGTCGTGTCCAAATTATATCATTGCTTTATTACTTATTATGTTATTATTCAGCTTTATTCTATCCTACATGCTCAGTACCTTTCAAGTACTGACCCATACTCTGTGCTACATCTTCTCATGATGTAAGTTCAGGTCCTCAACAGTCAGATCACACATAGATTGGTTCCCGATCATCAGTTCAACAGCATCAGTGGTGAGTCCTCATTCCTCGAGGACTGGTGACATGATTATCTTTCTTGCTTTTAGTTTTAATTTCAGTTTTGCTAGATCTAGCTGGGGCTTGTCCAAGCTTTTCTAGTCGGTAGACGTTTTATTTCAGACATAGTTAGTTTCAGATTTAGTGTTAGAGTTTGACCTTTCATTTGTATTTCAAACTCTCAGATTTTCTTCTATTCATATTTAGTACATGGATATTCCCCATCATTTCAGATTATTTACATGATTTAGCTTCCGCACAACATTCATTACTTTAGCTTATTGTAGTTGCTTATGATGTTGAAACGCCCCGTATTCTACGGGTACTAGTTCTACTTATGACGCTTAAAAAACTTCCTTGTGGTATAGTTATGGACTCGGTTTCCTATGCAACTAGTGACAATAGAATAGATTTAAAGTGAACTGTCCGTAGATTTTAATGTGACCCGATTAAGTTGAAGTCGATGGAAGTATTTAAACTTGAGATCATAAGTTGGTATTTGAGTCTAAAGTTTAAAGTGACATAGTGTATACAAATTTTAAGTTAAGTTAAAGGTATTAAGGTCTAAAAATGGAATAAAATATTAAGGTGCTTGCTTGACTTCACTAAGCTAGTAGATAACAAGTAGGTGCATCACCTACATTGATGTGTGGCCTAAATTAAAGACACATGTTTGGCTGCAAAAGAAGTACAAGAAAGGTGGCAAAAGGCCCAACGCTCTTAAGTCCAAAAAGGCCCAAGTGAAAAGTCCAAGTAGGTGGGTCACCTACTTGAAAAATTATGGCCCAAAATGAGTGAGAAAGTCAGCCAAAGTAGGTCCCTTTAAAAGGGATTGATATCAGCTTTTTCCAACCATTTTTACTTTGCCAAAAATCTTATTTCTAGAGCTTTCTCTCTTCTCTCTCTTAGCTTCATACAACAACCATTAAATACCATTAGGGTTCTTGAATATTAGGGAGTTCAAGCTGTTGGAAGGTATAATTTAAGACAAGTTAAGGAGGACAACCTTTACCTTGAAGAATCCAAGTCTTAACAAGTGATAATTATGTCCAGCAAGGTAAGCTAGCGTAATTTTCTCCCTATTGTGCTTGATTTAATTAGGACACTTGATATGTGTTAGTGAGTTGGAAATTGTTAGTTTTACATGGAGTAATATTGGGGAAGATGTTCTGGTGATTAGTGCATGTTAGGATTGCCATGGAGGGGAGTCCTCTTTAACTTCAGTCATGAGCTTATTTTCGCACCTTAAAAGTAATGTTAACTCTTAAAGTGCTGGTGATCAGAAACCATGATTCATATTTCTTCTGTTACATTATTATGTTTAAGGATTGTTTCATGTATGTTATGATAAGGGATGTGACTGGATGTGCGGGTAAGTTATGGAGACGTTAAAGGACTTAAATATTGCAGGGAGGTTTGGGAAGGACCTGATACTAAGGTTGTACAGTATGTAGACGCGATTTAAGAGAAAGGGAAGGAAAGAAAACATTGACTAGATAAATTGCATGCTTACTGCGTAGTTATTATTTTGGTGAGACCAAGTAGCTTAAATTGATTGATTAGCTAATAATACTAGTCTAACAACTTATTTTACTTTAGATTAGTAATCTAAAGAGAAGGAGCTAAAGTCATACTTTTTGAATTGTAGAGCAAGGTGTGTAAGGCTATTAGATTTCCTATTTCTTTGGCATGAATCAAGCATTTGCATTACAAAAAGTAAACTTTCTTAGTGCCCTTGGTAGTGACTGATCAATAGGTGCAGTTCCTACTCCCTAGAGCATTAAAGTAAGTACTCTAATATAAGTTTATTACTAAATGTACGTGCTTACTCTACCAAGTATTAGCATGCAAGGTTTAAACTTGTTTCACCGTCAAAGTACCCTTGGCACATATTTCCCTTATATAAATCAAAATGATCCTAGATTACACATGGTACATATGTTTGTATATTTGATATAGAATCTGCCCATATCATGCCAACTAGCTTCAATTATCTATGTATATGTCATCTTGTCACATGTTCATATGTTCCCTTTATTGTTTATTACTCCCATTGTGTTAGACTATAATGTTACCTCACAAGAACCCTACTTGCTCTGTTGTACATTTTATATGTGCTTATTTGTAATATGTATCCGTCCTTAAGTTGATTCTGCCCACATTCTCCCTTGGTTCGACTTTCATGTATACTTTGTATTTGATATTAGTTAGTGAGTATCTGGCTACCATATAAAATTCAAATCTCCTGGCTGAATGCTAAATGTCTTCACTTGATATGTTCTTCAATTTGAGATGTCAAAATGCTTAATTGAGTCATATGCCCCTAAGTATTACATGTGCATGTCAAATTTGTTTCCTATGTCATTGTTATTATCATAAGTATATATTCATATGTCTTCTACTTCTGGTCTATACTTCCAAATCTCAACAATGATTAGGACCACCAAAACAACAATTTCAATAGAGATAATGATCATCAAAAGAACAATCTCTAAAGAGTTATGATTATCCGAAAAAAAACAATCTAGAAAGAGTTATGAACATCAAAACAACAATATCAAAGATAAAAAATTTAAGTGAAGCTATTTGTATAGTTATGGGTGGCACCCAAGGGGAAAATGCCTAGCATGGGTTGATCCCAATTGGTAGAGAAGGGTGGCAGCTTAGGGGCGAAAGCCTAGCATGGGCCGATTCCAATTGTTATAAGAGGGTGGTAGCTCAGGGGTGAAAGCCTAGCATGGGCCGATCCCAATTGTGGAATTATGAGGACAACATCTCAGGGTTTAAAATGCCTAGAATGGGTCATCATCTTCTACCGCTGATCAGCTGGTCATTTGTATCATATGTTTTATAAATATTATAATGCAAAGAAAAGTAAAGAAAATAATGTAATATACATGATTCCACAAGTATAAGCAAAGGTGGTCGCTAATCCTTATTTATTGCTATTTGGTTTCACTTGAGCTCTCATTTGACGTATGTTTGTATTATGCTTACATATTCAATACATTCTTTCGTACTGATGTCCCTTATTGGGGATGCTGCATTTCATGTTGTAGGTACATGTACTCAACTAGTAGATCTCCCCAATACAAGCACATGATACTCAGCGGTTATTGGTAAGCTCCAGGTTGATTCAGGGCTCTGCCGAGTCTTTACTATGCGTATTTCATAGTGGTACAATCATGGATTCCAGTAGAGGCTTTGTAGACATTGTAAATCTATCATTTGTATTCATAGTTTCACTTGTCCCATGTATCAGTTCAGCTAGTCAATATGTGTTGTATATGAAGCTTCTCATCAGTAAATCTATCTGCATAGTAGTATACTTTCTAATCACATGTTACTTGTAAATCATGTGTTCATATGGTACTTGTCTGCTTACCTAGGGTTGGGGTGTGATAAAAGTGGTATCAGAGCAGTTCGCCCTAGGGAGTCTACAAAGCCTTGTCTAGTAGAACATTACTTATGAATGTGTTGCGTGCCACATTTATAATTAGGGGTCTAACTGGACATTTAGGAAATGTTACTATCCTTCATAATCCACATCGTGCAATAGAGCGAACTTAAGAAGTCAATTTCCACTTGTACCTGATAATGTTATTCATATTATGTTTACGATGGTTAAGGTTAACGGTAGCTAAAATTTCAACATGCAACCTATACAAAAGGATCTGAAGTTATCAATATTTAGAGTACATTGAGCTCATTTTATTCGAACGTCCCACTCCACAAGGTATGTAAAGGCCTTTATGTTATATGTATTCTTGCCATTTGTATCACATTGGTTCAATTGAGAAAGATATAGTATGGATTCCATATCCTTAAAAATGATGGGACACCTAGTTACATCTATGAGATGTAGCATTTCTAAGCACATCTTCTTAGAAGGATGTATCCAACTCTTGAGTTCTATATTTCCTCCATATTTATAGGATATATTCCTATAAAGGACACTCGTTCTTAGTCTGTGCTATACATAGAATTTTTGGAATTACACATGTACTCTAAATTGATGTTGTTGAACCAATTTCTTTTAGTTGGAAGAAGGCAGTGGCACAATCTGATAGCTAAATGTATCAGTGCAATAGTGTTACTAGTGATACCCCTAATTGGCAGACAAGGCCTAAATTCTCACCATATATCATCCCGAATATGTTAATAGTTAGTTTTATATGGAATGTTCCAACCACCCCGAATAAGTACTAATAACATTTATATTTTTTTCATGATTATGAAACTTAGAGATAAGTGTGCTAATTACTGAATATGATATTTGTATGACAGTTCCTACTACAATCTATATTTTGGCTATAGAGGATTAGTATGTGACCAAAGGGTTAAGGTTAACAAAAGAAAAATTGATTGATTAGACCTAAATTGTGATTAGTTAGGTTGTACATAGGGGGATTAGAGAACATGAAGCTACTAGTTTTGATTAAAAGGTACTTGTTAGATAGGAATCATGTGAGAATGAAGCTTGAATAACACATGTTGAATATGTACGTAGATCATTATTCACATGTATTGACTTCCATCAATTTGAATAGAGCTACTACAGGGTTCATTTAATATATGCATACAGTAATTCGTCAGTCATAATCCAGTTAAGGGAGAGGAAAAATTGATCATATCCTAGTTGTTATTATTTGCTATCTTGCATGTGAAAGGAGTCAAAGAACCCTCACTTGTTATTAGATTTCATGTTTTATGGTGCGTTCAAGCTTCACTATTTAATTTATATTTCGACCTTCAAAGGGCACCAGGCGTTGAGCATGATATAGCACAAGCTAGTAATGAAGGCAAAGTTGACCTCGACCTCCTACTATAAAAGATGAACTATTGAGGATTTTCTTTTTCTATCTTGACTGTACTGTTTATATTGACCTAGACGGAAGCCAAGTCCTAATAGCAGAACACCTATAAGAATTCTTAGGAGGTCGAAGAGAGTAGATGGGGAAATCAATTGTATGTGTTTAGGTGAGTAAGGAATATGAGCAAAGCTATCCCAACTGTGACTCAACGCTTAAGACAGTGTGGTTTTCCTTAATATGGTTGAGTGCTTCTATAGGATATCTCGTAGTTTCCAAAGATGGTTTGTTATATAACTATACATGTTGCATGTTCCATACCTTATCTATTTGTATGTCATTTGCCCTTTGTGGATCACTTTCTCACATGTTTTCTAATGTCATAGAATGCTTACATGTAAGTGTTATCCGCTTCAGAGTACCCTTGTTTATTGTTATATATTTTTGTAGGACCTTTTCCTTACAATACTTTTCATATGTCACTTGTCCATATTGTGTGGGTACTGCATGCTAATTGATCATATGTTATGGGAAAAATTAGTGCTCGTGGGTTATATGACTCTCATATCACTTGTTTACATGTCATATTCATCATAAACCATTTGTATGTATATTACATGCCTCGTATCCTACTTGCTTAAACAGTACAGGACTTATAGCTTTTCTAGCTATGTGTCATGTGTTCACTTGCTCATATTTCATAAGTGTACTTATTATTGACATGTTAGGTCACCAATCCATGCAATATAACGCACTTGATCAATGTGATTTGTGTTCCGTAGTTCATATTTTATATAGTCTACTTGCTTACGTATTATATATTTTGTAGCTTTAGTACTCATGCATTATGTGCTCATCTAGTCCATTTCCTACATTCCTTTCGTTCACACGCTACCCTATGAACCATATGCGTCCGTACACCATATATTTCTATAGCTTAATGCCCGTATATTATGCGCTCCCTTTTGTGCTAATCTACCTATGTGTTTTACCCAATGTGACTTCTTTATTTGTACAGTAGGCCCCTCTGTGATTATTGACTTGAGTTTTAAACATTTTAGGAAAACATTTCCTTGTTTCATTATGTAGTAAAGATTTTGACCAGAAAAGGTTGGGCATATATGTAAATTCTATCACAACCATAGATAAAGAACTTAGCATAATGCCTTATTCGAAGGTGCGGAATAAAACTTTAGATTTTATATTAACAGCTATGCGTTCTTATAATTCTCACATCTGAAAAGCGTCGTGAGATAAAAGAGAAGGGAAAGTAGAGCCCCGATAGGTTAGGCCTTTGATTTTGTGTTCGTTCCATATACGAAAAAATTGGGAGATACATACCTACATTGAAGTATTGTGGAAGGAATAGAATATAACATAAGATACTTGGGAATATGGTAGAGATCCTAAGTACCCCTCCTCATTCTAAACATCAACATAGGGATCTGAGATCATGTGGTCCCCTTATGTGATCATGAATCCTACTAACATTTGTTCATTTGAAATGTCATTTTCATGTCTTGTGTTTAGGTATATTAAAGTCCTTATTTGTATGAGTTCTACTTGTGTATATTCAGTGAATTACATGGTCAAGAAAAGGGTTTAATTTGTCATACTATTATTTTATGAACCATATCTATTAAGGCTTCATGCTAGACTTGTGAATGCGTGTTTTAGGTTAGTCTATGGATTTTGGATAGTCCTATTTATAATGGGAAATCTCGAAAATCTCCAAATGAAATTCGAAGGTTAACCAAACTATCAGCTTTACCCATCATTCGAGCACAAATGATCATAAGGGGGGAGGATGTAAAACCCCATTTTCTACTTGTACTAGTTCTATTTATTATGCTTAAAAAACTTCCTTGTGGTATAGTTATGGACTCGATTTCCTATGCAACTAGTGACAATAGAATAGATTTAAAGTGAACTGTCCGTAGATTTTAATGTGACCCGATTCAGTTGAAGTCGATGGAAGTATTTATACTTGAGATCATAAGTTAGTATTTGAGTATAAAGTTTAAACTGACATAGTGTATATAAGTTTTTAGTTAAGTGAAAGGTATTAAGGTCTAGAAATGGAATAAAAGATTAAGGTGCTTGCTTCACTTCACTAAGCTAGTAGATGACAAGTAGGTGCATCACCTACTTTGATGTGTGGCCTAAATTCAAGACACATGTTTGGCTGCAAAAGAAGTACAAGAAAGGTAGCAAAAGGCCCAATATTCTTAAGTCCAAAAAGGCCCAAGTGAAAAGTCCAAGTAGGTGGGTCACCTACTTGAAAAATTATGGCCCAAAATGAGTGAGAAAGTCAGCCAAAGCAGGTCCCTTTAAAAGGGACTGATATGAGTTTTTTCCAACCATTTTTACTTTGCCAAAAGTCTTATTTCTAGAGCTTTCTCTCTTCTCTCTCTTAGCTTCATACAGCAGCCATTAAATACCATTAGGTTCTTGAATATTAGGGAGTTCAAGCTATTGGAAGGTATAATTTAAGACAAGTTAAGAAGGACAACCTTTACCTTGAAGATTCCAAGTCTTAGCAAGTGATAATTTTGTCCAGCAAGGTAAGCTACTGCAATTTTCTCCCTCTTGTGCTTGATTTAATTAGGACACTTGGAATGTGTTAGTGAGTTGGAAATTGTTACTTTTACATGGTGTAATATTGGGGAGGATGTTCTGGTGATTATTGCATGTTGGGACATCCATGGAGGGGAGTCCTCTTTAACTTCAGTCATGAGCTTGTTTGCGCATTAAAAGTAATGTTTACTTTTCAAGTGTGGTGATCAGAAACCATAATTCATATTTCTTCTGTTACATTATTACGTTTAAGGATTGTTTTATGTATTTTATGATAAGGGATGTGATTGGATGTGCTGGTAATTTATGGAGACGTTAAAGGACTTAAATATTGCAGGGAGGTTTGGGGAGAACCTGATACGAATGTTGTACAATCTATAGACGCGATTTAAGGGAAAGGGAAGGAAAGAAAACATTGACTAGATAAATTGCATGCTTACTGCGTGGCTATTATTTTGGTGAGATCAAGTAGCTCAAATGGATTAATTAGCTACTAATATTAGTCTTACATCTTATTTTATTGTGGATTAGTAATCTGAAGAGAAGGAGCTTAAGTCATACTTTTTGAATTGTATAGCAAAGTATGTAAGGCTATTCGATTTCCTATTTCTTAGGCATGAATCCAACACTTGCATTACAAAAAGTAAACTTTCTAAGTGCCCTTGGTAGTGACTGATCCATAGGTGCAATTCCTACTCCCTAGAGCATTAAAGTGAGCACTCTATTATTAGTTTATTCCTAAATGTACGTGCTTACTCTACCAAGTATTAGCATGCAAGGTTTAAACTTGTTTCACCATCAAAGTACCCTTGGCACGTATTTCCCTTATATAAATCAAAATGATCCTAGAGTACACATAGTACATATGTTGGTATGTTTGATATACAATCTGCCCATATCATGCCAACTAGCTTCAATTATCTATATATATGTCATCTTGTCATATGTTCCCTTTATTGGTTATTACTCACATTTTGTTAGACTATAAAAATCCCTACTTGCTCTGTTGTAGATTTTATATGTACTTACTTGGAATATGTATCCGTCCTTAAGTTGATTCTGCCCACGTTCTCCCTTGGTTCCACTTTCATATATACCTTGTATTTGATATTTGTTAGTGAGTATCTGGCTACCATATAGAATTCAAATGTCTTGGCTGAATGTTAAATGTCTTCACTTGATATATGCTTCAATTTGAGATGTCATAATGCTTAACTGAGCCATTTGCTCCTAAGTATTACATGTGCATGTCACATTTGCTTCATATGTCATTGTTATTATCGTAAGTCCATATTCATATGTTTTCTACTACTGGTCCGTAGTTCCAAATCTCAACAATGATTATGACCACCAAAACAGCAGTCTGAAAAGAGATAATGATCATCAAAAGAACAATCTCTAAAGATTTACGATTATCCAAAAAAAAACAATCTCGAAAGAGTTATGAACATCAAAACAACAATCTCAAAGATAAAGAATTTAAGTGAAGCTATTTGTATAGTTATGGGTAGCAGCTTAGGGGCAAATGCCTAGCATGGGTAGATCCCAATTGGTATAGAAGGGTGGCAGTTCAGGGGCGAAAGCTTAGCATGGGCCGATCCCAATTAGTATAAGAGGGTGGCAGCTCAAGGGCAAAAGCCTAGCATGGGCCGATCCCGATTTGTGGAATTATGAGGACAGTATCTCAAGGGTTAAAATGCTTAGCATAGGTCATCCTCTTCTATCGCTGATCAGCTGGTCATTTGTATCATATGTCTTATAAATATTATAACGCAAAGAAAAGTAAAGAAAAGCATGTAACATACACGATTCCACAAGTATAAGCAAAGGTGGTCTCTAATCCTTATTTATTGCTATTTGGTTTCACTTGAGCTCCCATTTTACATATGGTTGTATTATGCCTTACATATTCAGTATATTCTTTCGTACTGATATCCCTTATTGTGGATATTGCATTTCATGTTGCAGGTACAGGTACTCAACTAGTAGATCTACCTAATACAAGCACATGATACTCAGTGGTTGTTGGTGAGCTCCAAGTTGATTCGGGGATTTGCCGAGTCTTTACTATGCTTATTTCATAGTTGTACAGTCATGGATTCCAGTAGAGGCTTTGTAGACATTGTAAAGCTATCATCTATATTCATAGTTTCACTTGTCACATGTATCGGTTCAGCTAGTCAATATGTGTTGTATATGAAGCTTCTAATCAGTAAATCTATTTGCATAGTAGTTTACTTTCTAATCACAGGTCACTTGTAAATCATATCTTCATATGGTACTTGTCCGCCTTACCTAGGGTTGGGGTGTGACAGATATGCTAGCAGGGTTAGCATAGGGTCACTCGTGATCCTAAATCCCGTGTCTGCATCCTGGGGGTTGCTTCGTGGCGTGACACCTCTACTATTACAGAAATATATCAGGAAAAAACTTTCGACATCTCAAAACTACTAACTGTAAGGTACAGGAAAAGTCCGGCAGAATATAAGAAGGCTCACCAAATCTGACTGGAACATCATATGACCTCAACAAAATGCATGTTGATGATCATGAATACATGTATCTGCATCATGAAACGATGCAGGCCAAATGGCTCAGTATGTTGAATGTACGAGCATGTAAGGGTAATTCTAAAGCATAAACATAGGCTTGAACTTGATAAAAAGGAAACATACTTACCTTTTCTTAACTCACTTGTCTAATTGCAACTCAAGAAAGATACTCATCCCAAAGATATGATACTCAACTCAAAGGTACTGAACTCAAGATACTCAACTCAGGAAACTCAAGGATAAAACAACAATAAAAGATGCAATATATGGAAAACCTATAAAACAGTAGATAATAACTCAATCGTATTAAAGAATACAATAATAACCCAATTTGTATATAAAAATACAATATAACTTTGTGTATATAAGAATACAAAATATCTCTGTGGGAGTTTCTCTAACCGCCAACCATCACTATGAGCTATGTGATGATACAACGTCTCGCCTACACTACTAGAATTGTCCTATACTTTGTCAGGATATAAGCCCAACTCACCAAGTGGATCCACTAGTCTATGCTAAAAAGCATTAATGAATGATCTAAAAAGTATGACCCTTTCTACCCACATTTACTACATAGTTTATGGGGGCTGTGAGTTTTCAGAACTCTATCCCATATCGGTGCTCAATACTACTCCCAAAATATACTAGCTCATACGTTTAATAACATAACTTTTTCTGTGGTTTGAGATTATTACTCAAAAATCTTTTTCTTAAAATAGATGGTACTCAAACTGCTCAAAACTCTTTTGACAAACTCAGTTTACTCTCATCTTAAATGTTAAAACATTTACTCTTGGGAATAGTTACTTCCCAAATATCATTTTAAAGAAAATGAACTCAACTCTGCTCTTTCTCAAAACATTTCAAAATCATATTATAATATGATCATTGATTACTTGGGTAGTCATACTGCATAAACATTGATGGTATATCTTGATACCATACTGCTCATACATTGATGGCATACTCGATTGTCATACTAATCATGTTCTAGAAAACTCTTTTCTCAAAAATCATCTTTACTTTTTCAAAACTCAGTTTAAGAACTCAAGTGTTGACTTTAAAAAGCTTTTTAAAATTTATAACTCAAATCATAGGGGTCATGTGGAATTATGAACACGAACGACTCAACTCAGGGATCTTAATTGAAATAAAGAACCTCAGTACTCAGAACTCAAGACTCAATGATAGTACTCATCTCTACACTGCTCGACACATAGGGTTCATGCGAAATTATGAGCATGAACAACTCAACTCAAGGGCTTCATGTGTAACCTGTAGTAGTCCAATAAGTAGGAATATAATCACAAAAGTATTAGGAACTCAATACTAAAGACTTAGAACTTGAAGATACTACTCCTCTCAAAGATACTCAAATTATGGAGTTCATGAGGAATTTATGGGCATGAATGACTTGACTCGAGGGTCTACATAACAACATAGAACTTATGTATACGACTATTCTGATTCTCAGATTTACTTCCTCAAAACTTAGTTTAAAACTAAGTGTTGGCTTTGAAAAACTTCTCAAGATTTATAACTCAAAATATGGTTCATGCTAAATTATAGACATGAACAAATAACTCAAGGATCTAAATAAAATACTGAAACTGAATAATTAGAAATATAATTTTAAAAAGAACCACGAACTGAAGAACTCAAATCAACTTTTCTCAAGAATACTCAAATCTAGAGGTAGAATCCTAAAATTCTGTTTTACTAATTTGAAATAAGATGTAGGACGTGAGGATGAACTGGTCCAACACTATGATAGCCTTACATACCTGGAAGAACAAGGTTCAAGAAGAATCTTGATGAAGAATTTGATTAGAAACCTTGAAACCCTAGCTTGAAGGTAAACGATCAAGAAAACCTTTCTTGAGATTCTTGAATTATTTTTTTGGATTCTCTATGGCCAAGAATTATGATTTTCATTAGTGATTCAGAATTGTATAGAGGAATTTGAGTTGAAAAGAATGGAATTCTTGGAGAAACACTTACCTTGAAGAATCTTGAAAAAGATTGAAAGAATCTTGAATGGAGTCTTCTACTTTGATTTTTCTTTAGGGTTTTCCCCTAGGGTTTGAGAGAGAAGAGAATGATGGATTAAAAGCTGAAAGTCTGGTTGTCTTGAGATTGTTATTAGTCAAGAAATTCGTTTAGGATTTTCTTGGAGGTAAGAAGACAAAAACGACGCTTTTTAATGTTTTCCTATCGGCTAATTCGTAACAGTACTGTATCAGGTTACTAAAATAGTCATAAATTTTTATTCAGAAATTGGATTGACGCGAAATTAGCGGAGTTGGAAAACAGATTCAAATACCTTTAATTTGATAGGTTATGGCCCACGTATCTTTTTATACTCTAAGAGATATGGTCGTTTGAAGTTGACCCAAGTAGAATCTTACATCAAGACTTAATCGATAAGTTAACTTCAAGAACACTTATCAATAACTCATCAAGAAATTAAATTTCTCAATATTTATGGATAGATTCGCAAAATAAACTCATGATTGGTGTGTGGGTGAACGAACTCAATACTATGGAAGCTTACATACCTCAAAGAACTAGGTTTTTGGAGAAATCTTGAATTTCTTGAACGAACGCTTAAATCTTTGAACTTTTTCTCCTCTTGAATCTTCTCTCTAAAACCCTAAACTCTTTTGGGGATGAATGAAATTGATTCTAATCAGTTTAGACCCCTAATTGGGTGAAATTGGCGTTTAGAATAAGGGGAGTTACGGAAAGGACTAAATACCCCTCTTATTTTTGGGTAACTTTCCTTAAATGGACAGCCTGACTATAAAAGAGCATATCTCACTCATACTAGCTCAAAAATTAGAAAAATCAAAGGCTTTGGATAGGGAACTCATAGATCTTTCATTTGGTATCTTATGGGTCTCCTAACTAATCCTATACTGAAAGTTATGGCCGTTTGAAGTTGACCCAAAACTTAAAAGAACTAAGGAATGACTTAAATGAATTCTCTTTAGTTCTTTTTGGATGTCAACGTGCTACATCTAGTGACCTTAACACTCAAGAAAATTTTAAATTCTTTGGTAAAATCCTACTCACAACGAAGGATGGTTTGAGTCTTAGTTAATAAATTTCTGGGGTGTTACACTTTGTTCCTCGTTTGAATTTGAAAATGCTGACGTTTTCCCCTCCAAACTGACACACACCATTTAAAGGTAAATGATTTACGTTTTTTCCATCCAAGTTATATCATCGAATTTTTCTCTAGTTCTAAATGTACAAGATTTACATTTTTCCATTCTAGCACATCACTTCATATTGAAGTAGAGGACATTAAATCCTACAAATATTATTAAAATTGTCCATATAATTCAAAAATGGAAAATTTTTGAATGTGCCTACTCGAAATCAAATAAATTTTTAAGAATACAATTAAAAATATCCTATCATTAAAGCAGAGTAATATATTAAAGGAAAATTAGAAGATACTTCAATGGAAAAAATGTAACTCATTTACCTTTAAAATTGGAAAAAACTTAAAAAATATAACTTGAATGGAAAAAACATAACTCATGTACCTTTAAAATTAGAGTCAAAATATATTTTAAGGATTGTAAATCTCTAAGAAAGATACATAATAAGAAATTCATTTATATACTTCACTTAACCACGAAATAAAAACAAATATCGTCACCTATAAAGTGTGCAAATTTAATCACAAAGTTTCTGAAACCTATTTGTCAAGTCATATTCATTCACCAAACACTTTTTAATGGCACAAATTAAGATTATGCACTGACAGATGGCTCAACACAAGGTGATGATATCTAAATCAAAACGCTTTGTAGCTTTCAAAAAGTTATGGGCAAGTGTTGTCAAGGAAGCACACGAACTTTCTATTACAACATGAGCACAGGTTACTATTGTCGCTTATTCCCATAGTGGCTTGCCATATGTTTATGATTCCTCCAACACATTTGACACAATAAATTAGTTCCTCAATGATGTGACGGCTTCTTCAGTCAAGTGGGGTCATTGATTTGATTGCCTTTAAAGAAGGATTTATCTAAAAAAAAAATTATTTCATTTAGAATTAGTTAAGAAAAATTATCACTCATAAACTGGGTGATAATTTCTCTTAACTAATACTAAATAAGAAGAAAAATAGATAAATTCTTTCCTAAAGGGAATCAAATCAATGACCCCCTTTGACTGTAGAAGCCTTTGCATAATTGAGGAACTTATTTATTGTGTCAAAGTTATTGGAGGAATCATAAATATATGTTATGCCACCCGGGGAATAAGCGACAATAGCAACGTGTGCTCCTGTTGTAATAGAAAGTTTGTGTGCTTCCTTGACAACATTTGCCCATAACTTTTTGAAAGCTACAAAGCGTTTTGCTTTAGATAGTATCACCTTCTGTTGAGTCTTTTCTCGGTGCATAATCTTAATTTGTGCCATTACAAAAGTGTTTGGTGAATGAAGAGGGCTTGACAGAATAGGTTTGAGAAACTTTGTGAAGAAATTTGCACACTTTATAAGTGATGATATTTGTTTTTATTTCGTGGTTAATTTAAGTATATAAATGAATTTCTTATTATATGTATTTTTCTTAGAGATTTACAATTCTTAAATATACATTAGCACCCTGATTACTAACCCCCTTTTTAACTCAACCCTCTCACCGAAATCTTGATAATGGCTTAAACATTCCAAAACACATAGACAAATACCAAGTACATTCAACGCGAATTCAGTTATCTCCCCACGACATACCCTGCTTCCTCGCCACATTACCCAACTATAGTCACATAATACATTAATTCAACTTTCTTCAAACTAACCCAATCTTCTTCCCCCCAAGATGAAATCCACCTAAACATATTCCATCGCATTTACTATCTCTACTCTCTCCATTACATCCCACGAACAACCACTATAAATCGTAATAACACGTGTCCACTAAGTACAACCTATTCAACACCATTCTGACAAGCGTATATCAAGCATATACAATATTATCAACATGAAAAATCAACAACACAATTCACATTTAATAGCACATCATTTGTCCTCTCACGGAACCCAAACTTAAACAGTTAGCATGCTAGAACGTGGCAATCTGATCCAATAGTTATGCCAGAATGTGGCAACCAATCCCATATTTATGCCGGAACGCGGCAATCGATCCCAGTTAGTTATGCCGAAATGTGGCAATCCGATCCGAGTTAGTTATGTCATAATGTGGCAATCCGATCCCATCCACACACAATTTCACAAACACAAGTGCAATGTCAAGATCATATATTTAAGTAATGATTTCAAGGCATTCATCAATTATTATCTCATTTACCAGAAGTGTGATCAACATTGCAACATTCATACATATACACATATCATAATGGAGAAAGAACAATCATACATCACATAATCATAAAATCACAACCATCAGCTAGAAATTACTCCTCAATCCCTAACGCATATATAAAAATTGACCATACTCAACCCTAGTTCATCGTTAGGATTTATCATTAGCTTTTAATCATCATTCATCATAATTCCTCAATTTCATCACTTCAATTATCGGGTGTGACTTACATGTATAAATCTAGTTCCACTCTTGATTTCATGTCCTCATTCTTGATCCAATTCTATCTATGATAGCAATTCTAGGTTTTTCTAACAACTCATCAATTCCTCCTCACAAGGCATAAACCCACATACTTTGAATTCTATGGATTATACATGTAATTTACTTGGTGCACGAAGGGCTACACACCACCCTACCATTGATTTACATATATCATGTAGTAAGCATATATTTATAAATACTCAATTGTAAAAACCAAGCCTACATGGGCGCCAAGCAGGTGCATCGAGGAATTGACTTCAATTCTTGTTTTCGGAATACGCGACAGTGATCTTGGCTGGAAATCCGCAACCCATCACCATTCATGCGCTAGAAATCTCTTTCTCCATCTTTGCCTAGCTTATATCATCTTTTCTGATGTTTCTAGGGTGTTTTACGACTTATTTAGGTATTTTAGAAAGAAGGGAGACATAAGGATTCACGTTATATACATTCTGTCTCACCTAACCCGCTCTGGTGCCAACTTACCCCGCTCTAGCGCCGCCGCCCCAGTGGGATCTGGCCCGCCCAGGCGTTACATCGGCCCAGAATTTACCGAATCTTTGTTTTTCCTAATTAACGACGGTTAGGACCGTTACAATATATACCAATTTAACCCTAGTTCGTACCTAAACGACTAGTTCATGGACGTCCCACACTATAATTTTGTCACACTTACCACTACTGAGTTGATCCACCATGGAAACTATGACTAATTGCGATCTCTCAATAATTGACACACGAAAAGGTACTATACTCCCAGACTAGAAGAGACTCAAATACAACACATGAAGATCGGACATGTTTAAAACTACACAGCCTGGCCCAATAGGGTGGCAGCCCTCCCACTGAGGTGCAACCGTTGTGGCGGAGATCCTCCTACTGTAGCGGGAGATCAGAAATAGTAAAAGGGGGATAATAGGGAAATGTTTCCTCATTCTCCCTTTTTCAATCTTAAACCACCCAAAACTCTCTCGAATCACTTTGCTCCAAACATCAAAATTCAAGTATTTTTCGCAATCCTTCCACTTCTCACTAGATTGCCCAACTAACAATGAATGCATGCCGATTAATTGATCGAATTGGAAGGGTTTTTTGGGTTGTCATTCAAAAATGAACATAGGTTGCTAGTGTTGATAAATAAACGTAGCATGGGCATTTCCCTTAGTCCCCAACGTATTCACAACGTCCTGGGCGTAAGCATTTCTTAAAAACATGGCCGAATTGGTACAAAAATGTGTGGGAAAGTTGAAAGGTCTTCTTGACATAAACTCGAATTTGGGCACTGTTTAGGAGTTATTTTGCTGAGATAGTTGCTTATTCATGCTCTAGGGTAGTCAAATAACTCTAATCTGCTGAAATTATAGAGAAAACAGAGATTTTTGGGACAAAAAGGGGCCATTGTTGCGTCTGGTGTTCGTCCCAGATGAAGGCCACTCTGGCGGCCTTCATCCCACTATGACGGCCTTCATAATCCCGCCAGGGTGGGATTACGGCCGTTGTGGCGGGATGCGCCAGGCAATGACCTTACCCTTAACACCAACATTTTCTCTTCCTCAAATTTTAGTCCTAATGCTAACTATCTATCGCAACTCTAAATTATCAATTATTTATTGTAGGCTTTCTAAATGGCAGGACAAAACAATGAAAACTTCCCCTTCATCTGGTTTCCCAATGCCGCAAGTCAGGAATGACATCATAACAATCGTAACACAGGGTTTTGCTGCGAGATGGGAATTGTGCTGCAGAAGCTAGAGGAGAAAGCCCCTGCTTCTATGCTCATTTGGTTGAGTTCGGGTGGATTTCGTTGACTGAGGCTCCCCAAGATGCACGTTCCACCTGGGTGAGGAAGTTTTATGCCATCCTTCCTATCATCCTCTAGGATGATGCTTACCTTGTCATTCCCTTGAATACTACTGTTATTAATGAGGTACTAGAGGTTTCGGAGGTCCCGAACCACAGTTTCGAGGACCGACTAAGGTAGATCGATTTGGAGTGGGTGAGGGACACTCTTGTCGAGCTTTCACGGTGGGATCAGGTTTACGGGCTACTGCAGAGGGTATTACTAGCATTGATTGGTCACTTGATGCTAAGAGGTGGCTACACTTGGTTACTAGGAGGATCTGCCTGTCAGGAAACCGTACCAATGTGTCCTTTCCCCGGGCCTTGGTAGTGGCGTGCGCTATACATGGCATCCAGTTAAGTGTAGGGGCGCAAATCATCTCATAGTGGAAGATGTTTTACCGAGGTAACAAGAAGGCTTTCTTCCTTCCAGGACTCATCACTGCGTTGTGCAAGCAAGCGGGAGTGCCGCTCTTCGATGTTGATGAGGTACTTCCCATGGATCCCCCCTTCACCCTCTGTTGGTTAGGTCAGGTTCAACCTCTAGGAGCAAAGGGAGTATAACGAGCAAGGTTAGCAGCAACAGGGCGGCTGCAAGTTCGAACGGCGAGGACCCACTCTCAGGTGCACGGGTTGAAGAAGACTTAGAGGTTGTCCGGGAGAGGATAGGGAGTGCCTATACTGAATTCACTTCGATTCCACCTAGCACTGCCCTAGAGGTCAAAATTCTCCGCCACCAGTTGCTCAAGGAGAGGAGAAAGGGTGTGGTCAGGGATCGTCTCATGCTTCGGATGTGGAAGACTATCAAGTCCATGTTTACCTGCGTGGACACCGGGAAGGAATTTCCCCAACTCGAGCCGCCGAACTTCATGGAGTTCTCTATGCTAAATGAGGCTTGGTCTGGCGTGACACCCCCCGAGAACCTCGATTCAAACATGGACAACACACAGTCTGAGAGCCCCTGAGCAGCTTTCCCTTCGCCTATCTTGGGTTTGTAATTTGGACAACTACGATTTACCTTTCACTTTACTGTGTTTTGTAGAACATGGATGCTTGTTTTTTTTGCGGTTTTCGTGGCCTTTCAGTTAATTACTAATTTTGTCAACTGTTTTCGACTGCTGAGGGGTTGAAATCTGTGACTAAGGGAAATAGGGAGGGCAGGCTGAGATTCTGCCTCTCCCTGTCCCAGTTTGGTGGGAATAATCCCACTCTGGCGACCTCGCTATGGCGGGAATAATCCCGCCCTATCGATTCAGACTGGACTAGAACCCACACCCAAAATTCCGGGTCTTTTTTCGTTCCCCTAAATTTTCCTAAGGTTCCCCCGTTTTATCATACCATTAAATTTAAATAATCATCTGACTAGGAGCGATCCTTGGCTATCCCAAATCAAACCATATTACACGAACCAATTACTTCTTATAACTCAGTATCATAACCCACACACCCCAAAGATACACCCAAACGTTTGCATGTTTACCAGCTTGTCCCATCGCACATACGGATTTCTTTCTTACGAACCACGTCGTAATTTATCTAGACGCATGCACCTAACTAGTCACGACTTTCCTTCCACAACCAGTTTCAAGATACTCAAGCAGTCAAGCGCACATAATGTCAACAATTCGGCCAGCACATTAACCATAATTAGGTTCAGACACACATTTTTTGCACACAAAATCATATTATCACTTCCAAGAAAGGAACAATTTTCATAATCATAACTAATCCAAACAACAAGGAGCACACATTCACAAATACAGCTACACATCACACAAATCTCACCTTATTGATTAGTTCGTTCCACAGACGACCATTACTGATCGTCTATGCCTCGTACTGCCCCTAAGGACAGATACCAATTGGAAACTTCTAAGTTTTAATTAACTTTTGCTTGTATCCTTTTAGTCGTACCAACGATGTCCAGTTCACCTTATTGAGATACCAATTGGAATCGGGAGATATCAATTGGACTCAACTCATACCACAAGCGATACTCGCACGAAAGGAGAGAAGAGAGGAGACAATTTCCTAGAATGTTTCATAGTATCCTAAATATTAGATGTGGACGCCAACACACCAATCTGCAGGAGTCTACTTCACATTTTGCTATTGTACGGGGAGACTGGTAACCTAGGCTCTGATATCAATTTGTCACGACCCAACCAACCGGTCTGTGTGGGCACCCACTCTAACACCTAAGTAGGAGAACCTTCATATCCCAATAGTTAAACATGCGGAAATTTTGAAGAAAACAGAAATAAACATAACACTACGATATTATAAAATAAATCATGTAGGCACACTTTTAGTCAACTTGGAAATTAATTTAACAACTCTCATGGATCAAGTCCAAACAGGTACAAGAGTTACTAAGAGTACAATTTGGACAACATAGTAAATAACATAGCTCCCACCATGTGGAGGGAAAAGTTAAAGTTGCTGGAGATTCTTCGTCTTCACCTAAGGAAACATCACCAATCCTGCAACCAGACTATGTCAAACTGACCTAACAAGAGTAGTATCAGTACAAACACACGTACTTGTAGGCATCATCGGTCAACCCAAGGCCCACCACATAACATAAGAAACCAACTAGTAAGATCATGAAGTAACAACTCTATTCTCCACCTTTACCCTCTCTTGGCAACACCTCTAATATACACTAGCACCCTGATTACTAACCTCCTTTTTAACTCAACCCTCTCACCGAAATCTTTATCATGGCTTAACCATTCCAGAACACATAATCAAATACCAAGTACAATCAACGCCAATTCAGTTATCCGCTCACGTCATACCCTTGCTTCCTCGCCACAATAAACAACCATAGGTACATAATACATTAATTCAACTTTCTTCACACTAACCCAATCTTCTTTCCCCCAAGGTTAAATCCACCTAAACATATTCCATCGCATTTACTATCTCTACTCTCTCCATTACATCCCACGAACAACCATTATAAATCGTCATAACACGTGTCCACTAAGTACAACCTATACAACACCATTCTGACAAGCGTATATCAAGCATATACAATATTATCAACATGAAAAATCAACAACGCAGTTCACATTTAGTAGCACATCATTAGTCCTCTCACGAAACCCAAACTCAAACAGTTACCATGTTGGAACGTGGCAATCTGATCCTATGTTTATGCCGAAACGTGGCAACCGATTCCATATTTATGCAAGAATGTGGCAACCGATCCCAGTTAGTTATGCTAGAACGTGGCAATTTGATTCGTGTTAGTTATGCTGGAACATGGCAATCCGATCCCATCCACACGCAATATCATAAACACAAGTACATAATCAAGATCATACATTTAAGTCATTATTATCTCATTTACCAGAAGTGTGATCAATATTGCACATTAATACATATACACGTATCATAATGAAGAAAGAACAATAATACATCACACAATCATAGAATCACAACCATCACCTAGGAATTACTCCTCAATCCCTATCACATATATAAAAATTGACCATACTAAACCCTAGTTCATCGTTAGGATTTCTCATTAGGATTTAATCACCATTCATCATAATTCCTCAGTTTAATCAATTTAATTATCGGGTGTTAAAATATATGCATAAATCTAGTTCCACTCTTGATTTCATGTCCTCATTCTTGACCCTATTCTATCTATGATAGCAATTCTATGTTTTTCTAACAACTCATCAATTCCTCCTCACATGGCATAAACCCACATACTTTGAATTCTACGGATTATTCATGTAATTTTCTCAGTGCACGAAGGTCTACACACCACCCTACCATTGATTTACATATATCATGTAGTAGGCACATATTTTTAACTACTCAATTGTAAAAAACTAGCCTACTGGGCGCCAAGCAGCTGCACGGAGGAATTGACTTCAATTCTTGTTTCCAGAATATGCGATGGTGAACTTGGCTGGAAATCTGCAACATATCACTATCATTGCGCTAGAAATCCCTTTCTCCATCTCTCCCAAGCTTACATCAGTTTTTCTGGGGTTTCTAGGGTATTTTACGACTTATTTAGGTATTTTAGGAAGAAGGGAGAAATAAAGATTCACATTATTTACAATATGTCTCTATTAACCCGCTCTGGCGCCGCCTCCTCAGCGGCATTTAGCCCACCCTGGCGGGACAGTGGCCCAAAATTTCCCGAATATTTGCTTTCCATAATTAACGTCGGTTTGGTTCGTTACACAAATACCTACCCAAATATAAATATATATATTTGCAGTAATAAAAATATTTATCTCATAAATGTATTATCAAGTTATGGAATATACCCTCTTAGGATAGAACAACTTACTTAATCAGAATAGTGGTACATCATATTCCGCTAAACTTCGAACTCGCTCAACAACAATAAATCACACAAAAAAATTGAAAATGCAAGAAGAAGAAAGGTAGAAGATTAAAAAAATTGTCGTTCAAAAATGAGAGGAAGCCCATCTATTTATAGTCAACAAAGGGTGGTATGAACAAATGTTTTTTGTGTCTTATCTGAAAAGTCATGACCTTTTCGAGAAGTCACAACCCTTTGGAAAAGTCGCAACTTATTAAAAAAGTCACAACTCTTTGGAAAAGTCACAACTTATTGAAAAAGTCACAACTCTTGGAAAAAGTCTCAACTCATCAAAAAATCACAACCCTTCGAAAAAGGTCACAACTTATCAAAAAAGTCACAACTCATCGAAAAAGTACTAACCTCAGTTAGGGATATTATAGTAATATAACATTAAAGTTAGGAGTTCATGCTTTTAAAGTAATATATATATATGTATATATATATATATATATATATATGTGTGTGTGTGTGTGTGTGTGTGTAGATATACTAGATTCAACGGATTGTGCAAGTACAAGCACAATATATGTTATTTTATTTATTTCGATTTATATCTACAAAATGAAATTAAGAGGGTTCACTAAATTTTTACATAACTATAAAATATTTTGAGTTGTTTGTTATTATTATTTATAGGACTATTGACATAATTTTAAAGAAAATATATGTTACTCTCTCGGTCTTAATTTGTGTGACATATGCTAAATTTTGAAAGTCACCAAATTTTAATATGTTTTTTAATTGTTAATTATTGTGATTTATAGTACTCCTGATTATGAAATAACATATTTGCTACATTGTTTGTCCCAATTTATGCATCACCTGTGAAATAGGTCGTCACAGACACCCACCAATAATTTCGGCAAAGAAACTACCTAATAAATAATGTAATTAATGATTGCATCTTCTAAAGGAAACAATATATACAAATATATATTTTAGCATGTAATGAATTAGGTGGCTCCAAACTCGATTAAATAAGTCTTCATAGACGCCCAGAAAATTTTTTGTCCAAAAAAACATGAGGTGCACATATCACCCAAAATCAATGAATTATACCACACGAAAAATGGAAAAATTTGTATTTCCCATTGCAGCGCCTCATTTGAACTAAAAAATGCCGATGTGTGTCACTCCGATGCAACCCACGTCTATCATAAGGTAATCATGGACATCCACAAAACATTTCGGATAAAAACACGACGAGATCACATATAATTCAGAATCAATGGACTATAACACACAAAAAATGAGAAATTTGGTATTTCCCATTTCGGACCTCGTTTGAACTTGAAAATGTGGATGTGTGCCTCTCCTGACGAACGCACACAATTAATAACAGGATGCCCACAAAAAATTTCAAACAAAAATACGTGGGGATCACATATCACCAAAAATTCATAGACTATAGCACATGTAAAATGAGAAAATTGGTGTTTCATGTTACGGAGCTTGTTTTAACTTGACAATGCAGAGCCTATTCCCTTCCAGACCAATCCACGACATTAATAAGGTCGTCAGGAACATCCACAAAATATTTCGGCAAAAAATTAGTTGATATCACATGACACCCAAAATCCATGGACTACACTTAAATGTGAAATTTGGTATTTCCATTGCGGGCCTCATTTGTACTTGAAAATATAGATGATTGATCATCCATAGAAAAGCACACTATTAAAAATGTCATCACGGATGCCCATAAAAAAATTTCGGCCAAAAACATGTCAGGATTAGAGATAACCCAAAATTGATTGACTATAACACACGTAAAATGATAAACTTGGTATCTTGTGTTTCGAGACTTGTTTGAACTTTAAAATAAACATGTTTGCCCCTTTAGACATACCTATCTCTGTTGTCATGTACTTTGACAAAAAATTTCAGCCAAAAACACGTTATTTAACATATCACTCAAAATCCATGGACTATAGGCCACGCAAAATGGAAAATTTGGCATTTTCCATTTCGAACCTCGTTTGAACTTGAAAATGCAAACATTTTCCCCTCCGGACCAACTCATGCCATTAATAAGTTCTCCATGGACTCCCACAAAAGGTTTCAGCCGAAAACAGGTTGGAATCGCATATCACCCAAAACCATGGACTATAACACACGTAAAATGGGAAATTTCATATTTCCCATTCTGGGCCTCATTTGAACTTTAAATATGGAGGTTTGCCCATCTGGACCAATGCATGCAATTAATAAGGTCATCACAGACCCCCACAAAAACCTTCGGCCAAAAACATATATATCGAGATCACATATCACCCAAAATTCATGGACTAGCACACATAAAATGAGAAATTTAATATTTCAGGTTTCGTGCCATGTTTGAACTTGAAAATGCACTTTTTTGCCCCGCCAGACCAGCCCACACAATTGGTAAGGTCGTCACAGACTCCCACAAAACATTCCAACCAAAAACACATCAGGATCACATATCACCCAAAATATATGGACAATAGCACACGTAAAATGGGATATTTGGTATTTCCCGTCCCGAGCCTCATTTGAACTTGAAAATCCAAACATTTACCCCTCCAGACCAATGCACACAAATAAGAAGGTTGTCACGGACGCCCACAAAAATTTTGGTCAAAAACACGGCGGGATCACACTTATAAAGTTTTTTCAGAAAAATATTTTGGTGGTCCAAACGTCAGATCCATGTAATATACACAAAAAGTAGAAAAAATTGTATTTCCCACTTTGGGCTTCGTTTGAACTTGAAAATGCTGACGTTTTCCCTCCAAACGAATGCACGCCATTTAACTGGTCTTCAGGGATGCTCACAACAAATTTTACCCAAAAACTGATGAGTGCATATATCAATATAAATCAATGGATTATAACATATGAAAAATGAAAAAAATATATATCCCTTTCCAAGCCTGGTTTGAACTTTAAAATGTAGATGTTTTCTTTACTAAACCAAAATACACCATTAAATAGGATGTAACAGATGACCACAAAAAAATCGGCCAAAAATTTACCTAATAAATAATGTAATCAATGATTTCCTCTCTTAAAGGCAAACAATATATACTACCATATCATTTAGTACGTAATAAATTAGGTGGCTTCGAATTGACAAGCCTTATTAGGTAGATCATCAAAAACGCCCACAAAATATTTTGTCCAAAAATCCTTTAGGCGCACATGTCATCCAATATCCATGGATTATAACTCACGAAAAATAGAAAAATATGTATTTCCCATTGCAACGCCTCGTTTGAACATAAAAATGCCGACGTGTGCCCAACGAATAAACCCACTCCATTCATAAGGTCTCAGAGAAGCCCATAAAAAATTTCATCCAAAAACACGTCGAGATCACATATCACCCAAAATTGATGGACTATAGCACACGTAAAATAAGAAATTTGGTATTTCCCATTCCGCACCTTGTTTGAGCTTGAAAATGCAGACATGTACCCCTCCGAACAAAGGCATGCAATTAATAAGGTTTTCAAAGACTCCCACAAAAACATTATTGCCAAAACCATGTCGAGATCATATATAACCAAAAATTCATGGACTATTGCACACGTGAAATGAGAAATTTTGTATTTCCTGTTACAGGCCACAATTGAACTTAAAAATGCACATGTATTCCCCTTTAGACCATCCCACACAATTAATAAGGTCATCAAAGATTCCAAAAAGAAAGTTTTCACCAAAAACACGTCGAGATCACATATCACATAAAATTCATGGACTATAACACAAATAGAATGAGAAATTTGGTATTTCACATTTGGGGAATCATTTGAACTTGAAAGCTTGAATGTTTGCCCCTCTTGATCAACGCACACCATTAATAATGTCCTCACGGATGCGCGCGCAAACAGTTTCAGTCAAAAACACATTGGGATCACATATCACCTAAAATCCGTGCACTATAGCACATATAAAATGAAAATTTTGGTATTTACTATTGTGCGACTTGTTTGAACTTGAAAATGTAGACATTTTCCCCTCCTGACAAACCCATGCCATTTATAAAGTCCTCATGGACGTTCAAAAATGGTTTCGGCCAAAAACATGTCAGTATCACATATCACCCACAATCCATGGATTATAGCATAACTAATATGGGAAATTTGGTATTTCTTGTTATGTGCCTTGTTTGAACTTGAAAATGCAGATGTTTGACCCTCCAGACCAACACATGCCATTAATAAGGTCGTCATGGACTCCCACAAAAAAATATTGGCCAAAAATCAATGTGATGAGATATCACCCAAAATTAATTGACTATAGCACACGTAAAATGGGAAATTTGGTAATTCCTATTTTGGGCCTCGTTTGAACTTGAAAATATGGAAGTTTTCCCCTCCATACCAATGCACGCTATTAATAAGGTTGTCACACATGCTGATAACGCTCAACTACACTTCTTATGATGCAAAGTGTAGGCGGTCGCTAACAAGAATAAACGCGATAGTGAGTTGGGGTCGATCACACAAGGAGTGATACAGAAAAGAATTCAAATACAAAGTATGAAAGTGTTCTAATTTCTGGTAGAATGGAAATAAAAAAATGCAACATAATGTAAATTAATAAGTTTCAATTATCATTATTAAGAGTTTGGTAATCAATCGCTAAGGAAAACAATTAACACAGTGCTTGAACAAATAGAGAGGGAACCTTAGAAGTGTGTGAGCAATCAAATACTAATTTCACTTAATGGGTAATGAACAATTGCTTTAAGTCGATGAATCTCAATGGGTAGTAAGGATTGTAACTATAACAACCATTTTCAATCAACTATTATGTTCCAAACGAGTTCCTTCAAACCTAAACAAGCTTAACAATGCAAAACAACCAAAATCCTTAATTTAACCCACTTTATCAAGCTGGGTTGTAAAGACACAAGTCAATACAACTATCAATAATTTACTACACTCTAAGCAACTTTCACAAGAAAGCATAGAGAGCGAGACTTATAACAAAATTTTCAACTTCAGTTCCTCAATGAAAACATGAATAAATAACTGAACCCATTTCAAATTAACAGTAAATCTAGCAATTAAAAAACCACAAGCTAATTTATGTATTTGGTTACATAGTCACACCCCTAAGGAATGGGTGTTTAGCCAAGCATAACAAAAAGCAAGAAATAGTTACCAAACAGATGTTTCGTCGGAATGACAAACTCTCCAATGGTCAATACCAAAATTAAGACTAAATCATTAAAACCTCAATATATAAGCTCAAAACCCTCTCAAATATTATTCAGTATTGTAAAAGTATGTAAAAATCACTAAATTTGTGTAAGACCCTTTTCTCTCTCTTCAAAAATAAATATATATGTTTCTAAAAGCTTCCCAAAATTTAAGTACGCAATCCCATAAGCGATGTTAATCATGATAGCCAAATGACTGGGCGATCAGCCGACACGCACGCCTTCTTGTCATTTGGACTTGATTTTTACATACGCTTGTTATGTTCATTTAGGTGAGCTGGATTGAGCTCATTGTTCTATTTGACACATCGCTGAAGTGCAGTTTCGTTCGCCAGGTTCGCTTAGTTCATGAGCCAACTTGCTGGACCTTTTGGCAAGCTAAAAGCTCACTGACGAGTCGCCAAGTGGCTTTCGTGAGCTCCAACCTTCTTTTTCTTAAGTTTTTCTAACTTTTCCTTTCTTTTGGCAATGTAATATCCTTTCCTTGTTCTTAAACTTCATGGCTTCACATAAAAAATTTAACATCAGTTGTGAACACAAAATAGGTATTGATGACACTAACTCATTAAATAACAAGCCCTAAATGAGTCAAAATTCCCGACTCATCAACACCCTCAACTTAAACTTTTGCGTATCTTCAAGTAAAACATGAGATCAATCAGGTCAACAGGGATGTCTACAAGTAGTGCTCCTTGAGAATAAACATGAAAGTGCACACAAGGTTCAATCCACACATGCAATGTTAAATTTGGGATTTCCTATTGCGGGCCTCATTTGATCTTTAAAATATAGATGTTTGCTCCTACAGACCAACGCACACCATTTATAATGTCTCCATGGACGCCCAGAAAATATTTCGGCCAAAAATACTCGGGATCACATATCACCCAAAATTCATAGACTTATAGCACACCTAAAACGAGAAACTTGGTATCTCCCGTTTCGGGACCTGTTTGAACTTGAAAATTCAGACGTTTACCCCTCTGGAAAAATCCAATAAGGTCATCATGGATGCTCACATAAATTTTCAGCCAAAAACACGTTAGTTTATCATATCACTCAAAATCCATGGACTATAGCTCATGTCAAACATGAAATTTGCTATTTCCCGTTCCGAACCTTGTTTGAACTTGAAAATGCAAAAATTTCCCCTCTTGATCAACGTACGCCAATAATAAGGTCTTCATGGACGCCCATAAATAATTTTGGCCAAAAACATGTCGAGATTACATATCAACCAAAACCATGGTCTATATCAAACATAAAATGGGAAATTTCATATTTCCCATTCACGGCCTCATTTGAACTTGAAAAAACAAATGTTTGCCCTTATGGACCAACACATGCCATTTATAATGTCATCAAAGACGCCCACAAGAAACTTCTACCAAAAACATATCAGGATCACATATCACCCAAAATTCATGGACTACCACGCGTAAAATGGGAAATTTGATATTTCACGTTACGGGCCTTGTTTGAACTTGAAAATGCAGACGTTTGCCCCTCAAGACCAGCCCACACCATTAATAAGGTCATTAGAGAATCCTAAAAAAAATTTGACTAAAAACACATCGGGATCACATATCACCTAAAATATATGGATTATAGCACACATAAAATGCGAAGTTTAGTATTTCCCATCCGAGCCTCATTTGAACTTGAAAATGCATAATTTTGCCCCTCTAGAAAAATGCACACAATTAATAAGGTTGTTGCGGACGCATGCAAAATATTTAAGCCAAAAACACGGCGGGATCACACTCATAAAGTTTTTTCAGAAAAATATTTTGGGTGGTCCAAGCACCAGATCCACGTAATATACATAAAAAAAGGGAAAATCTGTATTTCCCACTTTGGGCCTCGTTTGAACTTGAAAATACTGACGTTTACCCCTCCAAACCAACGAACGCAATTTAAGAGGTCATCGGGGATGTTCACAATAAATTTCGCCCAAAAAACTGTTGAGCCCAACATCAGTATAAATAAACGGATTATAACACACGAAAAATGAAAGAAAAAACATAATTCCCTTTCTGAGCCTAGTTTGACTTTAAAATGTTCATGTTTTCCCTACTAAAGCAACACAAACCATTAAATAGAACGTTACAGATGGCCACAAAAAATTTCGGCCAAAAAACTACCTACTCCCTCTGTCCCTATTTACTTGTCCACTTTTCCTTTTATAGTTGTCCCTAATTTCTTGTCAATTTTGTTTTCCTATTATACCCTCAATTAATTACTTTGAAAAAGGTAGAACTTTTTGAAAATATTAAATTTTCAATTCATCCACTTCATAATTAATAGGGGTAAAATGGTAAATTCACTATGTCAATAATTTTTTTCTTAATAGGTGTGTCAATTCAAAAGTGGACAAGTAATTAGGGACAGAGTGAATAATAAATAATGTAATCAATGATTGTCTCTCTTAAAGGGAAACAATAATACTACCATATCACTTAGTACAAAATAAATTAGGTGGCTTCAAACTGATGAGCCCCATTAAATAGATGCCCACAAAATATTCTCGACAAAAAACCTTTGGGTGCACATGTCACCCAAAATCCATGGATTATAACATAAGAAAAATAGAAAAATCTGTATTTCCTATTGTGGCGCCTCGTTTGAACTTAAAAATGCCTATGTGTGCCCCTCTCAACCAACCCACGACATTTATAAGGTCACAGAAAAGCCCACAAATTCTTTTGGCCAAAGAACATCGATATCACATATCACCCAAAATTCGTGGACTGGCACACGTAAAATAGGAAATTTTGTATTTCCCATTCCACACTTTGTTTGAGTTTGAAAATGCTGATGTATGCCCTTCAGAAAAAATGCACACCATTAATAAGTTCATCACATACTCCCACAAAAATGTTCGGCCAAAACCAGTGTCTCGACCTGGGCCTACACCTTGGACGTAATTGGCACTCGAGAACCATTTTTGATCCCTAAGTGAACCCTTTGTCGGTCTATATGACTTACATGACACTAAACAATACGCGAAAGCTTAAAATAGGTGAACACATAAACATTGAAGAAAGTTTTAAAAATACTATCTTGCAAAAATACTTTACATGAGTAATAGGTTAAATAAGACGTCCTGATAAAAAAAATGGAAACATCTAATTTAGTCTGTCTATGAAGCCTCTAACAATGTAAGATAGATGTCAGGACAAGACCCACAACACCTCTAATACTACCAATTGTAAGGTAAAGGTGAAGTACTTCGGAATATAAAAAGGCTTACCAAATCTGACTGGAATGTCACATGACCTCAACGAAATGCCTATTGATGATCCTGAATACCTGTATTTGCATCATAAAATTATGCAAGTCGAATGACGTCAGTACATTGAATGTACTGGTAAGTAATAAGGGAAGAGTAAACAACTTACTGGCTTGAATGACTGAAAGAAACATAACTGGATCAATACATGAATATGACATGAAAAACATTTAAGAATTTCAAAATAATATACAATGAAAGCAACATAAAAATAATATACTTTACTTGTGGAGAGTTTCTCTAACCAACAACCATTACCATGAGCCTAGCAATGATACCACATTTTGCCTCACATTGTCAGGGTCATCCTATACTTTTCCGGGGTATAGGATGATATCGTGACTATGGATCCATCTAATAGACCATCTTTGAGGAAGTGAGGAGTCACATGAAGAATCAACGCTATCCTATCCAATGTTGGCTATGTAGTTATATGGGACTTTCGAATCATAAAAGACTAACTCAATTCAGTGCTGGATACTACTTCCAAAATAGGTAATATAACTTTATGCTCAATTCACCCATTACAAAGAATTGACTTATTACATAATTGAAATACCTTTCAAAACATTAGACCTGTTTACATTTTTGAAAACATGCACTTGTGAACTTATATTTCAAGTCCAATAATCAACATAGGTACATATATATAATAACATTTGTAATTCTTATGTTTTAATAAAATAGAATCTTTAAACTTTTTCTCAAAACTCAGTTTGAAACACAATGATTAACTTTCAAGGACTCTTCAGACTTATAACTCAATTCATAGAGTTCATGTGGAATTATGGACATGAACGACTCAACTCAGGGATATTAATAGCAATATGAAAACTCAGTACTCAGAACTCAAGAACTTAAGGACTCAAGGACTCACGAAATCGGAACTCATAACTCAACGATACTACTCCTCTCAAGGACACTCAATTCATAGAGTTTTGCAGAATTATGGGCACGAATGACTCAACTCAAGGATCTCAATGACAATTTAGAACTCACGTGTACAACTCTTCTCATTCTGATACTTACTTCCTAAAGACATAGTTCAAAACTATGGTTCATATCAAAAGAATTCTCAAATTTGACTCAAAGGACCCTCTTGAACTTTCCTCTTAGTCTCTCTTTCATTTGAAATGTAATTTAGGAGATATGATTAAGATATGTGGGATCTTTCAATGATTAATGAAGACTTTAAGAGTTAAAGAATGGAGAAGAAAAAGGGAGGACGATGCTAGCATAGTGGAGGCACATCACCCCAGCCCCTAAAGTCACGGGGTTGTTTTGAGGCGCATTTCCGGCTCATTTGCCAATCCCTCCTGGCGCTATGGGGACGCATTACCCTAGCCCGGACCCAGAAATCCGACAAATTTTCTTGTTGAGCTTCGAGACCTAACTTGTCTAGAATCGATTAGTTTCTTCCAAACTCTTTTGGATTCATAAACTGAACCAAGGTTTTCAAGATCTCACTCTGAATCTATCAAGAAAAACCACTCATTCGCAAGACCCTCACCTCAAGAACTCAAAACCTTAATTGATAAATAATGGGGTCTAAAACTCAAGAATCTTCACATAAACAAGTTCATGAATGAATTAATGAAAGAATTACATGATTAGCATAAGGAAGAACAAGTCCATCACTATGGGAAGCCTCACGTACCTGGAAAGAACCATGTTCTTGGCGAAAATGAACGAATCATAAAGAAAGCTTGAAAACCTCGCTTTTCTCCTTTCGAAACCTCACTCTAAAAACCCTAAGTATTTTGAACGTGAATGGGTGATTAGAATCTGATTATACCCTTAATTTGGGTCAGGAAAAACATGTAAAGACAAGTGTGAAAAAGGAAAAGACCAAAACACCCTTTCCTAAAATGGATGAAAATCCCTAACTAGAGAGGCTACACTCAAACAGACATAACTCCTTCATTCGAGCTCGAAATTTAGCAAACTCAAAGGCGTTGTAAAGAGGACTTAAAGATCTTCAATTTTATAGTTCATGGACCACCTAATTCTTTATGTGCTAAAATATATGGTCATTTCAAGTTGACCCAAAACTTATAAACTAAAGGGTGGCTTGAGCGAATTTCTCTTTAGCTCTTTTTGAAACTCGAGGTGTTACATCTAGTGACCTTAACACCTAAAAAAATTCAAAAAATACTCGATAAAATCTTATTCACAAACAAATAATGGTTTGAGTCTTAACATAAAACTTTTGGGGTGTTGTAACCACGTCGGGATTACATATCACCCAAAATAAATGGACAATGCACACACGAAATGAGAAATTTGATATTTCCCATTTCAGGCCACATTTGAACTTAATAATGCACATGTATTCCCCTCTGGACCATCCCACGCCATTAATATGGTCATTACGGATGCCAACAAAAAGTTTTGTCCAAAAACACATCGAGATCACATATCACATAAAATCCATGGACTATAGCACAAGTAGAACGAGAAATTTGGTATTTTCTGTTCCGGGCATTATTTGAACTTGAAAATGAAAAAGTTTGCCCCTATTGATCAACGTACGCCATTAGTAATGTCGTCTTATATGCGCACAAATGATTTCAGTAAAAAATACATCAGGATCACATATCACCCAGAATCGAAGAGTTATAGCACACGTAAAACAAAATATTTGATATTTCCTATTCTGCGCCTTGTTTGAAATTGAAAATGCAAACATTTTTCGCTCCGAAAAAACCCACACTATTGATAAGGTCATCACAAAAGACCAAAAATGTTTTAGTAAAAAACACATTGAGATCGCATATCACCCAAAATATATGGACTATAGCACAAGTAAAATGGGAAATTTGGTAGTTCTTGTTCATGGCCTTGTTTGAACTTGAAAATGCGGATAATTGACCCTCTTAACCAACACACTCCATTATGAAGGTTGTCATGGACTCACACAAAAAAATATCGCCCAAAAATCAACGGGACGAGATATCATCCATAATTAATGGACTATAGCACACGTAAAATGGGAAATTTGGTATTTTCCGTTCTGGGCCTCGTTTGAACTTGAAAATGTGGAAGTTTGCCCCTCCATGACAATGCACGCTATTAATAAGGTATTCATGCACGCCAACAAGAAATTTAAGTCAAAAATACGTAGAGATCACATATCACCCAAAATCCATGGACTATAGCACACATAAAATAGGAAATTTGGTACTATCCATTCGTGCCTCGTTTGGACTTGAAAATGTAGACGTTTACCCCTCCAGATCAACCCAAGTCGTAAATAATTTTGTCACGAACGCCCACAAAAAAATTTCAGCCAAAACCACATCGTGATCACATATCACCCAATATCCAAGGACCATAGCACACGTAAGACATGAAATTTAGTATTTATCATTCTAGGCCCCGTTTGAACTTGAAAATGCAGACATTTGTCCCTTCGTACCAACGCACACCATTATAAAGTCGTCTTTGAAGTCTATAATAAATTTATGCCAAAAACATGTCAGCAAATAGAGACAAATCTAGCATATTTGTGGCTGGAGTAGATGAAACTGTGAGGGAAAAGTTGTTGGCGCTCATTGGATTTACAGAAGGGTCACTCCCTATCAAATATTTTGGCATGCCTTTATCCCCCCAAAAGTGGAACAAGCTAGATTTTTAACAATTAGTGCCGAAGATAACAAACATGATAAGGAAAGCATCAGTCAGACACCTCTCTTATGCAGGGAAACTATAGGTTATAGTCTCTATCTTATTTGCAGAGCACAATTATTGGGCTTTAGTATTTATCCATCCTCAAAGTTTGGCTAAGGAGGTGGATTGAAAATCTAGAGATTTCTTATGGGATAGAACAAAAGAGAAAAGGAAAGTCGCATTGGTAGCATCAAATAGAGTCTGTCAAACTAAGAAAATGGGGGGAGGGGAGGTCTGAATATAAAAAGTTGCAAGATATGGAACCATGATGTAGTGGGGAAACTAATTTGGGTAATCATAACTCAGAAAGAAGCTCTTCGAGTTAAGTGGCTACATGGAATCTAACTAAAAATGATGAATATTTCTGGGTACATACACCACCACATTATAGTAGTTGGTACTGAAAGTCCCTAAATAAACTGAAAGTAGGTACGAAAAATTGGTATCAACATGATAGATACATTTTAACATTTGATGGAGGATATTCGATGAGTCAGAGTTGTATGACATTGCTGGGAGAGGGATCTAGTTTTGGCAATGCAGGCTTACTGTGGACAAAACTAATGGTACCTAAGCATAGCTTTTTTATTTGGCTTGCAACATATCATAAACTAATGACCAAAGGGAGAATGCATGATATGGGCATACCAGTAGATAGTGTTGGATGTGTGTTATGTGATCAACATTGCTATGAATATGTAGAACATTTATTTTTTACATGTGACTGGACATCTACACTAAAGGAGGAAGTAACTAATTGGAGTGGGATTTTCCATGTTGTGGTAATGTGGAGTGTTTGAACTGGATTAAACAAAGACATTGGAGAAAATTCAAGCAGGAAGCGATAGCTTCAATATAACGGACCATGATATACCTCATTTGTCAAGCTAGGAATTGGAGAACTTTTAAAGAGCAACACCAGTATAGAAGTTTTATAATTTAGCAAATATAGATTACTGTTAAGAAGAGGATTGCAATGTTTAGAGGATCCAAACAGGCGCATAAGTGTATATCTTTTATAGACAAATTATGTAATTAGAACTTTATTGGTATAGGTGGAGAGGGAGGAAGTAGTTGAGAATTAGTGGTTTGTTGAGGCTGTGTATTACTTGTAATGAAGTTTGGTTTTTTTGTGGTAATAATATTCATAGTTTATTGGAAAGAAAAACAGGTATTTGGTATTTTCCGATCTCGGCTTTGTTTGAACTTGAAAAACATAGAAGTTTCCCATTTGGACCAACCCACACCATTAATAAGGTCATCACAGACGCCAATCAACAATTTGTCTAAAACCACGTCGGAATCACATATAACCCAAAATACATGGACTAGAGCACAGGTAAAATGGAAAATTTAGTATTTCCCATTTTGGGCCTTGTTTGAACTTGAAATACATATATTTTCCAGTCCGAACCATTCCACGCCATTAATAAGGTCGTCACGGTCACTAAAAAAAAATTTGGACAAATAAACGGTGGGATCACACTCATAAAGTTTCTCAGAAAAATATTTAGGTGGTCCAAGGCGCCACATCCATGTGCTAATATACACGAAAAAATGGAAAAAATCTATATATCCCACTTTGTGTTTGGTTTGAATTTTAAAATGATGACGTTTGCCCCTCCAAACCATCAGCGAAGTTAGTCGCGATCCCATCTACGAAGTTAGTCGCGATCACCGAATGAATCATTGATCCGCTAATACGCACGCCTTCTTGCCATTTGGACTTGACCTCTGCATCTACTTGTTCTGTTCATTTAGGCGAGCTGCATTGAGCTCGTCGTTCCATTCAACACTTCGCCGAAGTGAACTTTCGTTCGCCGAGTTCGCTCAGTTCATGAGCCAACTTGTTGGACCTTTTGGCGAGCTAGAAGCTCACTCAGCGAGTCACCAAATTACTTTTCCAGACTCTAACTTTCTTTTTCTTAAGCTTTCCCAACTTTTCGCTTCTTTTCACAATGTAATGTCTTTGCCTTGTTCTTATACTTTCATGGATACACATCAACAATTTAACATCAATTATGAACACAAAATAGGAATTGAGGACACTACTTCATTAAATAACAAACCCTAAATGAGTCAACATTCTAGAATCATCAACGCCCCCAACTTAAACTTTTGCTTGTGTTCAAGTAAAACATGAGATCAATTAGGTCAACAGGGATGTCTACAAGCAATGCTCCTTGAGAATCAACAGGAAAGTGCACACAAGGTTCAATCCAAACATGCAATGTTAAATTTGGTATTTCGTATTTTGGGTCTCGTTTGAACTTTAAAATATAAACTTTTGCTCCTTCAGACAAACACACACCATTGATAATGTCGTCATGGACGCCCACAAAATATTTTGGCTAGAAACACATCGGGATAACATATCACCCAAAATCCATAGACTATACGTAAAATGACAAACTTGGTATATCCCGTTCCGGGACTTGTTTGAACTTAAAAATGCAAACATTTACCCCCTCAACAAACCTAATAAGGTCGTCATGGATACTCACAAAAATATTCAGACAAAAACACGTTAGTTTATCATATCACTCAAAATCCATGGACTATAGCGTATGTCAAATGGGAAATTTGGTATTTACTATTCCGGGCCTCGTTTGAACTTGAAAATACATAAACATTTTCCATTCTAGACCAACTCATGCCATTATAAACTCTTCATGGACGCCCATAAAATGTTTTGGCGAAAAACTCATCGAAATCACATATCACCCAAAACCATGGACTATATCACACGTAAAATGGGAAATTTCATATTTCCCAATTTGGACCTCGTTTGAACTTGAAAAAGTGGATGTTTCCCCTATGCAAAAATCCATGCCATTAATATGGTCATCACAAACGCCCAGAAGAAACTTTAGCCAAAAACATATCACGATCAGATATCACCTGAACTAGCACGCGCAAAATGGGAAATTTGATATTTCATGTTCCGGTCCTTGTTTGAACTTGAAAATGCATAGGTTTTCCCGTCCTGACCAGCTCACACGATTGATAAGGTCATCACAAAATCCTACAAAATATTTTGGCTAAAAAGACATCACGATCACATATCACCTAAAATATATGGACTATATAGCACACGTAGATTGGGAAATTTGGTATTTCCCATCCCGGGGCTCATTTGAACTGAAAATGCAGACTTTTTCCCCTCCGGACCAATGCACACAATTAATAAGATTGTTATGGACGCCCACGAAAATTTAGACCAAAAACACGGCGGAATCACACTCCTAAAGATTTTTTAGAAAAATATTTTGGTGGTCCAAGCACCAGATCCATGTAATATAACATAAAATGGAAAATCTTTATTTCCCGCTTCACGCATCGTTTGAACTTGAAAATACCAACGTTTACCCCTCCAAACCAACACACTATTTAAGTGGTCGTCAGGGATGCTCATAAAAAATTTCTCCCAAAAAACTTGTAGCAACCCTTTCGGAAGGATAGTACCACTTAAGGAAGAAACCTAATTTAATAGTTGCGACATTTAAAAGAGATTAACGAAGGGCATATTGATTATAATCTAGTTGAGGGATTGGGTTTATAAGGAAAAAAATAGTTAAGGATGTGCATCCTGCCCATTTAACAATTTATGTGATGTCAAATTGATATTGCCATGAATTTTAACTTATGGCGGAAAAACCCTTTCAAAGTAATCTAAGCAAACAACTTATGAGATTTTCATGCATATTTTATCCTTACACTTAAAAATGATATAAAAATAATATTACCAACTTTCGAGTACCAAAATTATCTGATTCATGCTTCACACAAACATTCAAAACAAATAGTATATTCAGGATATTACAAGACTTGGGTTTACACACCCCTAAAAGAAGAAAACATATAGCCATACTTACAACCCATGGTGACATGATCAAATTAGCCTTCAAAATTTCATTTAAATGTACAACAGATAGATCATGTACAAGTCCCAAGGTTTATACAAAATATAGATACCTATATGCAAATGTGATCTTCCTTAAGGCTCTCAAAATCTCCATCTCCAATGGCCAACTTCTTGCTCCTCTCGATCATTCCCTACGATAGAAACAACTATCGCTATGCATATGGCTTCGTGGTGTAAAAACTATAGGTTCGGAGCCCTCAAATTCACCAAGCCACCTTTCTCAAGTCATGAGCAGCACAATTGAAACATAATAAATAAATCAAGTAAAAAATATATAAAGAGTATCAATTTCGAAATTTAAAGATCCAAATGTCAAAAACGCTATGCACCATTTTCCAAGAGATTCAATAACAAGGCTCACCCAATATATACATCATGTTGTTAGACCAAGCATAAGCAGGTATCAAGAAGGATCAACAAAATTAGGAAAAATAGTATCAATAAATTGGAATGAAAAACGTAAAATTGTGATAAGAGGAAGAGAAGAAAAAATCGGTAGAATATATTTACCTAACCATGAATAAGGAAGTATGTTGAGTAAAAGAAGAGTAATGAAAAAGTGTGAGCTGATATATGGAGGAAATTGACTAATATAATAATATGTATTGAATAATGAAAAGAAAACTCTTAAATTTTTGCAAAAAATTTTATAACTACAAACTCAAGATAATATACATTTATTAATATAACAAATGACATAAATAAATAACATACATTGTATGTATGCGTGGTTAATGGGGTAGTGAAAAACACTATTTTTAAAATTATTTATATCTCTTTAAAATATTTTTGAACTTACAATATTAGTGCTATAGAAATTCATATAAAGTCATAAGCTACTGCAAGTTTTTATAGTAATTATTTTATTAAATTATATACCTATTATTTATTTTTAATTATTTATAATCATTATGGAAAGGTATAAACTAATTTTGAAAAGCTTGTAAAATGAGAAATTATTATTTCTTATCATTATTTTAACTATTATTAACATTTAGTATGACAACATTTAAAATAGTAGCCTCCTTTAAATATTAACTATTTCTAAATTAACGTAGCCAAGAATTTAAAATGTTTTGACGTTATGTTTATCTAAACACGCAGAATTTTGTTTTTGAACTTGAAACATGTAATTAAGCCTTGAGTGAATTATAATTTTTTTTTACTATTTAATTAATTTAATAATTTATAACATTTTAATATAATGAAGGGGTAAAATGGTAATCCAACTTTAAAGGTTGGAGCTTCCCACTTTTAGTAATACTTGTTTCTAGACAAGTGCATTGCACGTGTATTCCATGTTAGTTAGTACAATTTTTTAAAATGATATAGATGATGCTAAACCATGTAAGTAATAAGTGACTAGATTTAGGAAAGGGTTATTGTTTGTAGCTATACACAATCAATTGAATTGGTATAACATTTTTCTTATGTAATTCTCATATATCTTATACGCAGTGTGACACTTTCCTTATTTTTTTATTATTTCAATGACATATAATTTATAGGGAAACATAAGTAACGTTGATTATGTTTGTAAATGTTTCACATCTTAAAGTTTGTCTTATTTTTAAGAAACTATAGTCTCCTCCTTCTTATATATATCCGCATACATATCAAGATGTTGGTTTCGAATAAAAATTTTATTTCATAATGTAGAAATGTTGATTAACATATGTCTTGTTTAAGGTGGATAATGTATTGTTATCAATTTCACATGGTACACTTGAAAAAGACATTTATTTGTAATAGATAATTGCATGTACAACTTTCTTTGTTTGATTCAAGATTAATGTTGCTTGGTCAACATTAAGCTTTACTTAGTTTTCTAGTGAAACCTTCTGCTATAATTTGGTCAAACTGTGTAGCATGTAACAATATAGTATAGATGATAAAATTCATAATGTTTGTATATCAGTTTGTTAGCACTTACTTATCGGCTACAACGATCCATCTACTTCTATTACTCTTTTTAACCCCATTACAACCATACCTCAATTACATGCTTCTTAGAGTCGGCATATGCATTCTCACTATTCATTTCGCTCTATTTGGACCCATTTTATTCTAGTATTTACTACTAATTTATGGGTCTCCAATAATACAAGTTCTCTATATTTCCTAGTGAGTCACACCTTAACAAACTAAAAAGATTCCTAGTGAATTGGCCTAATGTATGTTTACCTTCTTCATGACTAAACACAATTCCAATGATATGGCTATCATATCCATTATTTACCTGATGATGCAAGGGATAAGGAAAAATTTCACAATTGCAAGATAAGATCTGAAGCAAAGAAAATTAAATAAAAATTAGTAATTAGCAATCACAAAGGCAAAGCAAATACAAGAGAAAACAATAAAAGGATTAGAAGTAAAATATGATATTCAACTTGCAATATATTTATATATAGAAAATGAAAATAACTATTCATATTCAAAAACATAAGAGAGTCTATGCATCAATTATACCATTCAATTAGTTAAATGATTATAACACTGAAAATATTTAATTTAACACGGAAAATGAACTAAATGCTTTGAAAACAGAAAATAATATACAGATTAGATAGCTGAAGTTGTATGGTTACTGGAAAATAGGATTGAGCCATTGAAGAGACATAACTCATAGCAATTGATAAATAAAAAAATAACTTTTGAGTTGGATTAATAATTAATAATTAATTAATCTATATATTTTATATAGCGTAGGGGTAATATGGTAATCCAACTTTGCATTTTGAAGCATCCCACTTTTAGTAATATATGATACGATACCTCACCACCCTTTCAAGTTATAGGTAATCCTAATTAGAATATTATATAAATACCCCAATACAATCCCTTAAATTACGGTCACAATTATGTTAAGCAAGCTTGCACATATCACAAAATTTCAAGATCCCAAAATGAGAATAAAACATATTGTAGTAATTAAGCAATGGTGTATCAACATGCGAATCTTGATTAGTATTTAGGGGTGTTACAACTCTCTCCCCCTTCAAGAATTTCTGTCTCGAAATTTACCTTACACTAGTCCCGAAACAAGTGCGGATATTGGGTCCTCATGTCTTTTTCTCTCTCCCAGGCAGCTTCTTTTCAAGAATGGTTCCTCCAAAGTACCTTTACTATCTCTTATTTCTAAGTTGCTTTACTTATCGAGCTTGAATTAGGATAGGTTCTTCATTATACGTCAAGAAAGGATTAACCCCAATAGATTCAACTACAAGAACATGAAATGGATCAGAACAGAACAATATCTTCTTAGCATAGAAACATGGAAGACATTGTGGATCTTGTCTAACTCAGGTGGCAAAGCTAATTTATATGCAACTGGTCCAACCTTTTCAAGTATCTCATAAGGTCCAATATATCGCGGACTAAGTTTTCCTTTTTGGCCAAATCTCACAATCTGTTTCCATGGAAACACATTTAAGAATACTTTATCTCCAACTTGATATTCAATGTCACGCCTTTTAAGATCAGCGTACAACTTTTTTCTACCCGAAGAAATCTTTAGACGGTCCTTGATAATTTTTACATTGTCCTCTGTTTGTTGCATAATTTCAGGATCAATAAGCTTTCTTTCACCAACTTCACTCTAACAAAGAGGGGTCTGGCATTTTCTTCCATATGAGGCTTCAAAGGGAGGCATTCTAATACTCGATTGGTAACTGCTATTGTAAGCAAATTCTATTAAAGCTAAGTGTTTGTCCCAACTACCCTTAAACTCCATAATGCAAGTTTAAAGCATATCCTCCAAAATTTGTATCACTCTTTCCGATAGACCGCCTGTCTAAGGATGGAACGAAGTGCTAAATTTCAACTTAGTACCCAAAGATTCTTGCAAGTTGCCCCAAAATCTAGATGTAAACCTTGGGTCTCGATCAGATACAATAGACACAGGGATCCCATATAGTATTACAATCTCATTAATGTACAATTCGGCTAAACGCTCCAGTGAGTAATCCATCCTGATTACTAAGAAGTGAGCACTCTTGGTTTGCCTGTCCACAATCACCCATATTGCAACATGATTTCTTTGAGTGCGAGGAAGTCCAGAAACAAAGTTCATAGTTATTCTCTCCCATTTCAATTCTGGCATCGACAAGGGCTATAGTAAACTGACTAGGACCTGTTGTTCTACCTTTACTTGTTGACAAACCAAACATTTTGAAATGAACTCTGCAATGTCCCACTTCATACCATTCCACCAATAATGTTCTTTAATGGTCCTATACATCTTTGGACCTCCAGGATGCATTGCATATAGTGAAGTATGTGCTGCATTCAGTATTTCTCTCCTCAATTTGTCATCATTAGGAACACATAATCTATTTTGATAAAATAAGCCACCATCCTCCGTTAATGTAAAATCAAGCTTTTCCCCATTTTGAACTTCTCTGGTCAATTTTACAAGTTTCTCATCTACCTTTTATGCATCTTTCACCAGTTCAAGTAATATTGACTTTACATGCAAATTAGCAATAATTGAACCATTTGAATCAAGTGTGAAACAAACATTCATGGCTCTTAACTCAAGGAGCAAGGGCAACATACTCAAAAGAAATGCTTGCGAAGGATTTTCGACTTAAGGCATCTGTAACCAAATTGATGATAATCAATCGTGCAATCATAATCCTTGATGAGTTCAAGCCATCTACATTGTCTTAGGTTTAGCTCCTTCTGAGTACCCAAGTAATTTAAGCTCTTGTGATCAACATTTCTCTCCATACAAATAATGCCGCCATATTTTTAAAGCAAACACTATAGCAACAAGTTCAAGATCATGAGTAGGATAATTCAATGCATGCGGTTTTAATTTCTGAGAGGCATAAGAAATAACCTTGCCTTCTTGCTTCAAAATGCATCCTAGACCATTGTGAGAAGCATCACTATATACTACATACTATTTCCCTTCAATTGGTTGAGTAAGTATAGGCGCTTGAGTCAACAAGGATTTGAGAGTTTCAAAGCTCTCTTGGCATTTGTCATCCCAAATAAACTTTACTCTCTTCTGCAAGAGCTTAGTCAAAGGGGAGGCGATAATGGAAAATCCTTTCACAAATCTTCTGTAGTATCCTCCTAAGCCCAAGAAACTTCTTACCTCAGTTGGACTTTTGGGAGGTCTTCATTTAACAATTTCTTGTATCTTACTAGGATCTACCTTCACGCCTTCGGTTGATACAACATGTCCCACAAAAGCCACTTCATCAAGACAAAATTCACACTTGGAAAGTTTAGCATAAAGTTCTCTCCTTCAAAAAATTTCAAAAAAATCTAAAGGTGTTTATCATGGTCTTCACTACTTCTGGAAAATATTAAAATGTCATCTATAAAGACCACCACAAACTGATCAAGATAAGGCTTGAACACTCGATTCATTGTATCCATGAATACCGCAGGAGCATTTGTCAATCCAAATGGAATCACTGAAAACTCATAATGACCATACCGAGTTCTAAAGTAGTTTTAGGAATATCTTTCTCTCTAACATGCAGTTAGTGATATCCAGACCTTAAATCAATCTTTGAGAATACTTTAGCACCCTTCCGTTGGTCAAACAAATCATCGATCCTTGGTACTGGATATTTATTCTTGATTGATAACCTATTCAATTGTTTATAGTCAATACAAAGCCTAAGAGCACCATCTTTCTTCTGTACGAATAAAATAGGGGCTCCCCAAGGAGAAACACTAGGTCGAATAAAACCTTTCTCAAGAAGTTCTTGCAATCGAGATTTCAATTCTCTTAATTATGCTGGAGACATTCTATAAGGAGTGATAGAAATAGGGATAGATCCAGCAATAAGATCGATTGGAAATTCAACCTCTCTTTTCGGGGGCAACCCAGGAAGATTTTTGGGGAAGACTTCTGGGAAATCACATGCAGTAGGTATGTCTTTGATACAAGGACTCTCCAACTGTTTATAACCTATGTGAGGAAGGTATGCCCCACAACCTCCTACGCCACAGATATAATAGTAGATGTCAATTATCGTTCACCTTAGCTTGTACAATGATGTGTGGAAATATAGGATCTTTAAAAGTCACATGCTTTGACCTAAAATCTACCACTGTATGATATTTATAAAGCCAATCCATCCCATTAATAACATTAAAATCCTTGAAGGGCATTTCAATCAAATCAGCAGGGAAGACTAGGTTTTGAATCATGAAGGGACAATCTTGGTAAACTCGATTAAACACGACTTGATAACTCAAAGGACTTTCAACTAGCACATCATAATTCAGTCTCATAGATTTCACATTTCAGGAAGAACAAGTGATGAAAAATATAGGAATGTGTAGAACCAGGATCAAACAGTGTAAACACACATAAGACAAATAGGTGAAATTTACTGACAACCATGTCTTGTACATCTTAATCATCTCACTACCACATAGCATAAGTTCATCTAGTTGCCCTAACTCCACTAGCTTTATTAGTTCCATTTGCACCTGCTGCTTGGGTGTTTTTAGGTCTTGCACTATTAGTTTGAGGAGGATTAATAGAAGGCTTATGAACTGAGCCTTCAATTTTCAAGGAAGGAGCATTATTAGGATTAGGAAAGTCCTTCACTTTAGGATCAAAGCTCCCACAATTGAAACATGCACTAGAAGCTCTTCTGCAAGTACCATAATGATTCTTTCCACATTGTGAACAAGTGGGAATGCGAGGCTTTCCTTGGCCATAAATTGGAGTGCTAGCTGTAGAAAAAAATTATTTGTTTTGCTTTCGGAATTCGCTTTCATTTCTACCAGATTCTTCTTTATCAAGTCGTTCCCAAGTAAGAGCAGCAGACGCTAACTTATAAAAGTTCTCATGTTGCAGGATCACCATATTCTTCCTAATGGAATCATTTAAACCATCTTCAAATTTCCTACACTTTTTTTCCTCTTTAATAATACCTCCAGCATAACGAGAGAGCCTTAGAAACTTCTGTTGGTACTCAACAATAGAAATGCTTCGTTGCCTTAAATTCAAAAACTCCTTCTTCTTTGCATCACAATAAGTGGGTGGGACATACTTCATTCGAAATTCCTTAAGAAAATCATCCCAAGTAAGAACTAAACGCTTTAACTTGGTACTCGGAGCACTTACCCACCAATCGTAATCATCCTTTTATAAAATAAAATAGCATACTTAAATTTTGCAACAAATGAACACTCAAACACCCTCTCCATGCGCTCCAACCATTGTTCAACATCAGTGGGATTAACATTGCCTTCAAACTCCACTCCACCCATTTCCTCATTTTCTCAAAGTTAATCCTGTTGGGATCATACATCGATTAAGCCATGTGGTGGAAGAATTCAACCATTTGTTGAAAACGAGAATTGATGCCTTGAGTACCATAGCCCATGTAAGGATGTGAACCAGCTCTGACACCAAATGGTTTCCCACTTAAGACCCACTAGTCTGGGGGACATATTGACTCGAGAAATGTTCTCCAACCCCTTCCTATGCATGAGGTCGGGAAACAGAGGTACCCGAACCTTCACGAGCAGCTTTCATAGGTCGTTCAGAAGAAGAGGCTATAAATTAATTCCTTGAAAAGGGAAGATCACATTAAATTAGGGACATGTACTTGATGCATATGCTGTCACGCCTTGAGCATACACCCTGGGCGGGATTGGCACTCGAGAACCATTGTTGGCCCCAAGAGAACCGTTGGTCTGGCTTATTTACTCAGTGGAAGACTGTAAGCATGATTACAATAATCAAATGCATTTCTACTCAACTGTTTAATAAAATAACTTAGAACGTTTAAAGGTCAAACATTTCAACTTGGCCAAAGTGGCAACTCAAGTCTTAACATATGATAATGAAGATGAAAAAAGACTAAAGAATTAACATCTGACTATTTATGAAGCCTCTAAAACAACTGAGATGGATGTCGGGACAAGACCCACAATATCCTAATGAACTAAAATGATAAACTAATGAAAAAGGGGATCCTCCAGAAGCAAAGAGGCTCACTAACAACTATGAAACTCAGCTGGATCAATGATGCGATGGATGTTGATCCTCGTTACCTGTGTCTGCATCATAAGAAGATGCATGCCAAATGGAATTAGTACTTTAAATGTATAAGTATGCGAGGGAATTCTAAAACAAGACATAAGCTTGAAAGAAACTGAATAACTTACCTGACTCAACTTAACTGAACTCATTTCAAGATAAAGCAGTATAAAACAAGAGCAATATAAAGAAAAGTTGTTTAAAACATGTATGCCAATTCTGTGTATTTGGAAATACAATCATACTCTGTGTGTATGCAAAAATACACTATAACTCTGAAATGTATGTAAAAATACAAACAAACTACGTATATAAGAATACAATTAATTTCGTGGGAGTTTCTCTAACCGACAACCATCACATAAGAGCAATTATAATGATACAACATTTTGCCTCACGCTGCCAGGGTCGTCCTATACCTTGCCAATGTTATAGAACTTGAACTACTAAGTGTATCCACTAGTCTATGCTAAAAAGCACTAAGGAATCATCTAAAAAGTATGAACCTTTTCTACACATGGTGGCTATATGGTTTATGGGGGTGTGAGATGTCTGAACTCTCCCCCATATCAGTGATCAATACTACTCCAAAAATATGATACTAGCTCTTATGTTCAACAACATACTTCTTTCTGTGATTTGAGATAATTGCTCAAAAACATAGCTCAAAGGCAATCTTGGAAATCAAGTTTCCTATCTTGCTTAATTTAGAAAGCGATTACACTTATCTGAAAACTAGCTCAAAGGCTCTTTGGGAATCAAGGTTTCCCTTTCTTGTTTAAATGTGAAAACATTTTAAAATCTTTGGGAATACATAGTCCCCATATACTTCTTTGAAGAAATGAAGTTCAATCTTTACTCTTTACTCTTTACTCAACTTGAACTTTAAGTATTAAAACAAAGTTAAAACATTTGGAAAAGACTTTTGGAAAACTCTAAGAACTTCCCTTGACTTGACTCTTACTTCTCTTGACTTTGATCATAACTTTCCTTGAATTGGATTATGGATTCAAGGTTCATTATATCATGTTTATTATTATTTCATGATATTTAAACGTACCTTAGAGCATAGAAATCGACTGGAAAACGTATGTACGTTACTTAGGAACTAGTACGGAAAGAAGGGGGGAATAGGGTGAACTGGCATCCCTGGCGCTTTGAGATGCATACAGCGCCAGAGCACAAAGTTTAGAGAACTCTGCTTGGGGAAATGAGAGGGGCAACGCCCCAGGGGACAAAGTTCAGAGAGCATTTTTTGGGTCTCAGAGAGGGGCGACACCCCAGGCTCCTACCCAGGTGCCTCTGACTTTTCTTCTTCATTTTTCAACTCTAAACCCCTTATTTCGACTTGGTTCTTTCCCAAAAACATAGAATCAACCGTACCATTAGTATATGAAATAGTATAATTGAATTCACACCTAAAATCATGGATTTGGATCACATAATTCCTCAACAATTTCAACGAATTAAGAATTCAAAGGAACTTCAACAAACCCATCAAGAACTCAATTTCTAAGCTTTCAAGAACTTAAAATCGCTGAAATAAATCATGGTTGGCACATGGGTGAACTAACCCAATGCTATGTGATCTCACATACATTGTAGGGATCACCCCTTGATGAAATCCACAAACGATTCTTGAAGATCTTGATGATTCTTGCAGCTTCCTCTATTTTCTCCTCTTCTTTTATCTTCTCTCTAAACCCTAACTTAGTTTTCAAAAGCGTAAACTGAATCTTATCAGTTTAGACCCCAATTAATTACCAAAACACGAAATTAATTCATGGGGTATGGAAAAGACCATAATGCCCTTCTAAAATCTGGATTAAACTTTCCTTATTTGAATATCCCAACTTCAAATGGGCATATCTCACTCATACAAACTCGGAATTGCGCAAAGTCCGTGGCCTTGGAAATATTATTCCAAGATATTTCCTGTGATATCTTAAAACACACCTAAATTATCCTGATATAGGAGTTATGATTGTTTGAAGTTGACCAAAAACTAAAAATTAACATTACTTAACCAAATTTTCCAGATTTTCATTCTTTCAAAAAATGGCTCTTTCTAATTCTAGTTATTTCTAGTTACGGGGTGTTACAATATCTCCCCCTTGGGAACATTCGTCCTCAAATGGGCTTACTCTTAGTAGGCTAAGGGCGTAATATCAAACATGTAGTTTAAACACCCAATAAGAAAAGCAAACACAACATGCTAACTTATAAATTAAAGAGTACTAAGAATAGACTTAATACCTTAATTTGGAACTTCTCCGGACTCAAAGAGATGTGGATATCTCTTCTTCATATCCTCTTCTACTTCCCAAGTAGCTTCCTCAACAAAATGGTTCCTCCAAAGGACTTTTACTGATGCTACTTCTTTAGTCCTCAACATCCAAACTTGGCGATCTAGAATCTGAACAGGAATCTCATCATAAGATAATTTATCATTGATCCCAATATCTTTAGTCGGTATGATCAATGAAGGATCGCCCATGCACTTCTTCAACATGGAGATATGAAATATCGGATGGACCGCGGCTAACTATTGTGGTAGCTTCAACTCATAAGCTACATTACCTACCATTTTCGATATTCTGTAAGGACCAATATACCGGGGACTAAACTTCCCCTTCTTACCAAATCTCATAACACATTTCATGGATGAAACTTTCAAGTATACCCAATCATCTACTTCAAACTCTAATTCCCTTTTCCTAATATCAGTGTGAGATTTTTGACGACTCTGCGCCGTTTTCAACCTCTTTTGAATCACTTTCACCTTCTCCATAGCTTGATGAACTAAATCTGGTCCTATCAACCATGCTTCACCAATTTCAAACCATCTAATAGGAGATCTGCATCTTCTCCGATAAAGAGCTTAATAAGAAGCCATTTGGATGGTAGAGTGGTAATTATTGTTGTAAGCGAACTAGATGAGAGGTAGGTGATCATCCCAATTACCCTTGAAATCAATCACACAAACCCTCAACATATCCTCTAAGGTCTGAATAGTGCTTTCTGCTCGCCTATCTGTCTGAGGATGAAAGGCAGTACTTAAGTTCACCTTTTAACCCAAGACTTTCTAGAATGACTTCCAAAACTGTGTTGTAAATTACGCACCTCTGTCTGAAATAATGGAGACCGGAATCCCATGAAGTGTTACCACCTCTTGAAGATACAACTTAGCATAATCTTTTGCTGAATAGGTAGTTTTTACCGGCACAAAGTGGGTTGATTTTATCATTCTATCGACAATCACCCAAATAGAATTGTGCTGCCTGCGACACCTTGGTAAACCTGTGATGAAATCCATATTAATCATCTCCCACTTCCATTCCGGAAGTTCAATATTCTGAGCCAAACCACCGGGTCTTTGGTGCTCTACTTTAACTCGTTGGCAATGCGGACACTTAGCAACAAACTCTGCAATGCCCTTTTTCATAATACTCCACCAATAAACTTCTCTCACATCACGATACATCTTTGTGGAACCTGGATGGATGGAATATCTAGAGCTATGAGCTTCCTCCATAATCCTCTCTTAGAGTTCATCCACCCTTGGTACGCATAATCTACCTTGGTACCTCAATGCACTATCTCCCTTTTGTTCAAAAGCCATTACTTTTTGCTTATGAACATTTACCTTCAATTCAAGAAAAATTGGGTTTTGTTCCTGCTTCTCTTTTACTTCAAACACTAATGATGATTCAATCCCATTCATCACCATTACTTCTCCTTCTATAGAATCCATTAGTCGGACTCCCAAGCGTGCAACTATGTGCACATCCTTTGCTAGTTCTTTCTTATCTTCCTCAAAACGGGTGGTACTACCCATAGACAACCTGTTCAAGGCATCAGCAACAACATTAGCCTTACCTGGGTGGTAAAGAATACTCGTATCATAATCCTTGAGTAATTCGAACCACCTCATTTGTCTGAGATTAAGCTCTTTCTGAGTAACACATACTGAAGACTCTTGTGATCGGTGAACACATCCATATGAACACCATAAAGATAATGGTGCCATATTTTCAAAGCAAACACTACAACAGCCAATCTAGACCATGGGTTGGCTAGTTCCCCTTATGAACATTCAACTGTCTGGAGGCATAAGCTATAACTTTTTCATTCTCCATTAACACACAACCCAAACCAACTCTAGACACATCATAATAGACAACAAAGGCTTGCGTACCTTCTGGAAAGGTCAAAACTGGGGCAACAGTCAACCTCTTTTTCAATTCCTAAAAGCTTTTCTCACAAGCTTTAGACCATTGAAACTTAACTGTTTTCTTAGTTAACTTGGTCAAAGGGAATGAAATAGATGAGAAACCCTCGGCGAACCTTCTATAATAGCAAGCCAAACCCAAGAAACTCCTCATATCGGTTAGAGATGTGTGTCTAGGTCAATTCTGCACTGCCTCAATTTTCTGACTATCAAATTTAATTCCTTCTCCATACACAATGTGGCCTAACAATGCCACACAGTCAAGCAAAATTCACACTTGGAGAAGTTGGCATATAACTCTCTATCTTTTATAGTCTAGAGAACTATTTTAAGATGACTAGCATGATCTTCTTCATTCCTTTAATAGATTAGTATGTCATCAGTGAAGATGATAACAAACATATCTAAATAAGGTTTGAATATTCTATTCATAAGGTCCATGAATGATGCAGGTGCATTGGTCAAACCAAAGGACATGACCAGAAGCTTATAATGACCATAACGAGTTTTGAAAGTTGTCTTGGGAATATCACATTCCATTACTCTTAACTGATGGTAGCCATATTTTAGATCTATTTTATAGAAACAGGTGGCACCCTGAAGTTGGTCGAAAAGATCATCAATTCTCGGAAGAGGATATATTGTTCTTAATAGTAACCTTGTTTAACTGACTGTAATCTATACACATCCTAAGGGAACCATCTTTCTTTCTCACAAACAAGACCGGAGCGCCCCAAGGTGAGACACTTGGTCGAATAAGGCCCTTATCAAGCAAGTCTTTCAACTGTTCATTTAGCTCTTTCAAATCTGCTGGTGTCATTCTATATGGCGGAATAGATATATGTCGAGTATCTAGAAGAACTTCTATACCGAAGTCTATCTCTCTCTAGAGGGACTCTGTATAGATCATCTGGAAAGACTTGTGGAAACTTTTTTACTACTGAAACTAACCGAATAAGAGGTATCTCAACACTAGAGTCATTAACTCGGACTAAGTGATAGACACACCCCTTGGAAACTAACTTTCTTGCCTTAAGGTACGAAATGAAACAACCCTTAGGCACTGCTAAACTACTTTTCCACTCTAAAAATAGCTCATTTGGAAACTGAAACTTTACAACTCGAGTTCTACAATCAATCGAGGCATAACAGGCATGAAGCCATTCCATACCAAGAATGACATCAAAATCTACCATGTCTAACTCAATTAAATATGCCATGAGGCTTTTGTTATTGATGCAAATGGGAAAATCAAGATAGACTCTCTCTGCTAGAAGAGACTCTCAAACAGGTGTAGAAACACTGAATGGTTCACTAAGTTTCTCAGGAAGAACATAAAAAATCATCGCAACATACGGAGTTACAAAGGATAAACTCGCTCCTGGATCTAGCAAAGATTAAACATTAAAGTTAAAGACTTGGATCATACCAGTAACAACATATGGCGAATCCTCTTGCTCTTGGCGACTATTGATAGCATATAAGTGGTTTGTTCCTCTGCCAGTACCAAAAGTAGCCCCTCTAGGTGCAGCTCTATCTGGTGGAGTGACTAAAGAAAACTTGGATTTATTTCCTCCATTACCAGTATCTTGCTTGTTCTTTGGACACTTTCGCATGAAATGACCATTCTGGCCACACTTGGAGCAACTAGTGGAGCCATCACGACACGTCCCTGAGTGATTTCTACCACACTTAGCCATGCATGTGGCTTACGACCCCTTTGAGCCATACTACCCGGAGAATAGGCAGGCTTGACTCTGAAACTCTGACTATTGTACTCACTCTTATTTGTTGGTGCAGGTGCACTAGTAGATGATGGAGCAGGTCCCTTCCGCTTCTGTTGGAAGGATGACCGGTTGGCATTATTCTTCTGCTGCCCGGACTTATTCCCTGTCTTAACTCTCTTATTCTTCAACTTCTCTTCCTCAACCTGCTGCACATTGACCATTAATCTTGCCATATTCATTTCACCTATTAGCATTGCACCCTTACCTTCCTTACTCGACATACGAGACAGTCCAACAACAAACAAACGCAGTTTATTCTTCATGTCAGCAACCATCTCTGGAGCATACCGGAAAAGTTGTGTGAACCTCAAACTATACTCATGAATGATTAAAGAATCCCACTTCAGTGTGAGGAACTCTCGTACCTTAGCCTCTTTCAGTTCTTGGGGGAAGAAACACCCCAAGAAGGCCTCCTCAAAACAAGCCCAACTCGTAGGTGGTGCATCCTAATATCGGTTCTTCATCCATTGATTAAACCAAATCCTAGCAACATCCTTCATTTGGTAAGCAACTAGTTCTACCCTCTCAGTAACAACAACATGCATGATTTCAAAAACATTTTGAAGCTCCTCAACAAAATTCTCTAGATCCTCGGTAACACTAGAGCCTGTTAAATTTAGAGGATTCATCCGTAGGAACTCACGGATCCTCAATGTGTCAGCTACTTCCTATCGATTTCCTCTTTGTAGTCCAAGTTGACTCAGCATCCAAATAGCCTCACGGAACTCAGCATTGGTGACCTCTTTTTGGGGTTTCATGTCTAGTGCATTAAGTACACCTTGTTCTTGTGGTTCAACATTACACCTATTAGGACGACCTCTGACAGCTTTTCATGGAGGCATGATCTGAAAAACACACGCAAGCATAAGTTAGAAAAACTTTTTAGAGATCAAACTCTAACGCATGAAATAAGTGTGAAAGAATTGAGAAAATTTCCTAAATGTTGTAGCCTCCTAATTATAGATATGGCGCACTTCACACCGATAACTAGGACTCTATAGACACGACTTCATAGACTCCCAAGTACTTTTGCACTTTGTGCTCTGATACCAAGTTTGTCACGCTCTGAGCCTACACCCTGCGCGGGACTGGCACTCGAGAACCATTGCTGATCCCAAGTGAAACCTTGGTCTGGCTTACTTACTCAGCGGAAGTATAATGATCAAATGCATTTCTACTCAACTGTTTAATAAAATAACTTAGAACGTTTAAAGGTTAACCATTCCAATTGGCCAAAGTGGAAAATCAAGTCTTAACATATGATAATGAAAGTGAAAAGACCAAAGAACCAACATATGACTATCTATGAAGCCTCTAAAAGAACTGAGATGGATGTCGAGACAAGACCCACGACATCCTAATGAACTAAAATGATAAAGTAATGAAACGGGGAATCTTCCAAAAGCAAGGAGGCTCACCAACAACTCTGAAGCTCAACTGGATCAACGATGCACTGGATATTGATCCTGAGTACCTGTGTCTGCATCATAAGAAGATGCAGGCCAAATGGCATCAGTACATTGAATGTACGAGTATGCGAGGGGAGTTCTAAAATAAGACATAATCTTGAAAGGAACTAAAGAACTTACCTAGCTCAAATCAACTCAACTTAATTGAACTCATTTAAATATATAAAGTAGTATAAAGCAAGTGCAATATAAACAAAAGTTGTTTAAAACATGTATGTCAACTCTTTGTATTTAGAAGTACAATAATACTCTGTGTGTATGCAAAAATACACTANCTCAACTCAACTCAACTTAATTGAACTCATTTAAATATATAAAGCAGTATAAAGCAAGTGCAATATAAACAAAAGTTGTTTAAAACATGTATGTCAACTCTTTGTATTTAGAAGTACAATAATACTCTGTGTGTATGCAAAAATACACTATAACTCTGAAATGTATGTAAAAATACAAATAAACTGTGCATATAAGAATACAATTACTTTTGTGGAAGTTTCTCTAATCGACAACCATCACGTAAGAGCCATTGTGATGATATAACATTTTATCTCACGCTGCCAGGGACATCCTATACCTTACCGAGGGTATAAAAACTACACTACTAAGTGGATCCACAAGTCTATGCTAAAAAAGCAGTAAGGGATCATCTAAATAGTATAACCCTTTTCTACCCATGGTGGCTACATGGTTTATGGGGACTGTGAGTTGTCTGAACTCTCCCCCATATTGATGATCACTACTACTCCCAAAATATGATACTAGCTCTTATGTTCAAAAACATATTTCTTTCTGTGATTTGAGATAATAGCTCATAAACTTAGTTCAAAGGCTATCTTGAAAATCAAGTTTCCTCTTTTGCTTAATTTAGAAAGGGATTACTCTTTTCTGAAAACTAGCTCAAAGGCTCTTTGGAAATCAAGGTTTACCTTTCTTGTTTAAATGTGTAAACATTTTAAACTCTTTAGGAATGCTTAGTCCCCATATACTTCTTTGAAGAAATGAACTTCAATCTTTACTCTTTACTCTTTACTCAACTTGAACTTTATGTCTTCAAACAAAGTTAAAACATTTGGAAAAGACTTTTGGAAAACTCTTAGAACTTCCCTTGACTTGACTCTTACTTCTCTTTACTTTGATCTTAACTTTCCTTGAATTAGATTATGGATTCAAGGTTCATGATCTCATGTTTATGATGATTTCATGATATTTAAATGTACCTTAGAGTATCGAAATCGATTGGAAAAAATAGGTACATTACTAAGGAACTAGTATGGAAAGAAGGGGGAAATAGGGTGAACTGGCATCCCTGGCACTCTAAGAGATGCGGGGCGCCAGAGCACAAAATTTAGAGTACTCTGCTTGGGGCTATGAGAGGGGGGACGCCCCAGGAGCCAAAGTTTAGAGAGCCCTGCTTGGGGCTCTAAGAAGGGCGACGCCCTAGGTTCTTGCCCAGGTAGCTATGACTTTTCTTCGTTGTTTTTCAACTCTAAACCCCTTATTTCGACTTGGTTCTTTCCCAAAACATAGAATCAACTATACCATCAATATATGAAATAGTATAATCGAATTCACACCTAAAATCATGGATTTGGATCACACAATTCCTCAACAATTTCAACGAATCAAGAATTCAAAGGAACTTCAACAAACCCATCAAGAACCCAATTTCTAATCTTTCAAGAACTTAAATTCACTGAAATAAATCATGATTGGTGTGTGGGTGAACTAACCCAATGCTATGTGATATCACATACCTCGTAGGGATCACCCCTTGATGAAATCCACAAGTGAAGATCTTGACGATTGTTGCTCATTCTCCTCTTTTCTCCTCTTCTTTTCTCTTCTCTCTAAACCCTAACTTAGTTTTCAAAAGTGTAAACTGAATCCTATCAGTTTAGTCCCCAATTAATTACCAAAAAACGAAATTAAGTCATGGGGTATGGAAAAGACCATAATCCCCTTCTAAAATTTGGATTAGACTTTCCTTATTTGAACAACCCAAATTTAAATGGGCATATCTCACTCATAAAAACTAGAAATTGCGCAAACTCGGTGGAGTTGGAAAGATTATTCCAAGATCTTTCCTACGATATCTGGAAACACACCTAACTCATTTTGAGTTAGGATTTATGGTCATTTGAAGTTGACAAAAAGCTCAAAATTAACATTACTTCACCAAATTTTCCCGATTTTCATTCTTTCCAAAAATGGCTCTTTCTAATTCTAGTTCTTTCTAGTTATAGGGTGTTACCTATGCACTCTACATGCAATGCAAATATTATAAACCATGTAAGTGAACATATAATCTAAATAGAACTTTTTCGAAAGCGAACAAGTATACAAGTATTTCATAGCAAATATCCTAGAACCACAAACCTAGGCTCTATTACCAACACTTGTAGCAACCCTTTCAGAAGGACACTTCCACTTAAGGAAGAAACCTAATATAATACTTGTGATATTTAAAAGAGATTAACGAAGGGCAAATTGATTATAATCTAGTAGAGAGATTAGGTTTATAAGGGAAAAAATAGTTAAGGATGTGCCTCCTGCCCATTTAAACATTTATTTGATGTCAAATTGATATTGCCAAGAATTTTAACTTATGAAGGAAAAACCCTTTCAAAATAATCTAAGCAAATAACTTATGAGATTTTCATGCATATATTATCCTCACTTAAAAATAATATAAAAATAATATTACCAACATCCAAGTACCAAAATTATTCGGTACATGCTTCACACAAACATTCAAAACATATAGTAAATTCAGGATATTACAAGACTTGGGTTTACACACTCAAAAAATAACAAAACATATAGCCATACTTATATTACAACCCATGGTGACGTGATCAAATTAGCCATCAAAATTTCATGTAAATGTACAACAAATAGATCATGTACAAGTCCAAGGTTTATACAAATTATAGATGCCTATATGCAAATGTGATATTCCTTAAGGCTCTCAAAATTTCCATCTCCAATGGTCAGCTTTATGCCTCCTCTCGATTATTCCCTATGATAGCTTAGTGGTGTAAAATGTTTGGAGCCCTCAGATTCTCCAAGCTACCTTTCTCAAGTCATGAGCAGCGTAATTGAAACATAAAAAATAAATCAAGTAAATAATATATAAAGAGTATCAAGTTTGATATTAAAGATCCAAATGTCAAGAACTATCACGCCCCGAGGCTACCCCCGTGGACGTGGACACAGGACCTAGTATCACGAGTGACCCCAAGCTAACCCTGCTGGCATATCATAAGCATACTAAAGATAATAAGAAAAGGTAAATATTGTTCAGAAGCTAAATCATATGAATAATCTGAAATGATGGGGAATACCCATATGCTGTCTGAATAAATGAAAACTGAGAGTTTAAACAACCACTGAAAAGTCAAACTCTAACACAATAGCTAAATCTAACTCTCTCTGAAATAAGCCTCTAAACTTATTATAAGTACTAGGAAATGCCCTAGCTAAATCTAGTAAAGACTGAAACTAAAACCTAAAAGTAGAAAAGAAGCATGTATGTCATCCTCGGAGAATGAGGACTCACCACTAATGTTGCTGAGTTGAATATTGGGAACCGATCTATGCGTGATCTGGAAGTTGAAGACCTGAACCTACATCACGAGAAGATATAGCGCATAGTATGTGTTAGTACTTGAAATGTATTAAGCATGTAGGATCGAGTAAAGCTGAACAATAACATAACTGAACTGAAGCATAATATCTGAGAAATGATATGAGATAAGCATGATACTAAACTGAGAATATTAAGTATGAAATAACTGAATGCAATGACCCAGTTCTGAACATGCTAGAACTGAAATCTGAACTAAGCTGATAACATGGTCAATGCAATAGAATCTGACTGTAAGGGAGCTACTAATAACCGACATAAAACCACATGAGCTAAATGTGGACTCCGATGTATATGCCCCATTGAGAGGACCCAATATACCCGACGAGAGGTATAGAGGCATGCTGGCGTGACCACTAAAATGATGCTCACAGAGGGGACTTACAACCTACGGGGCATGCAGTTTTGGGACTTGAGGGTGACTGACGCTAGTCCACTCGATATTAAGCTTCTCCCAATTGATTATGAAATTAACACTTTATGACTGAATTTTTGTAATACTGGATAGTTCAAAATACTAACATGCAAACTAAGAATGCAATATTAATATACTGATAATGATACATTCGAAAACTGAGGCATATATATATATCACTGAAATAACTGACCTAGCATGTGTAATTCATGAACTAAAAGAACTACATAGCTAGGGTTCTTAGTTTATGCATGAATCTGGGCAAAAATGATACTACAACATGATAATTTGATTTGGATCATTCTAACAGCTAAAACCCAACAATTTCTAACATTCAAGAAACCTTAGGTCTAGATAATATTAAGGGAATCAAGATTTTGACTGAAATCTAGGGACCTAATGGGTGAAAAGAGCCCACTAGTGAAATCCCTCATATCTGGTGATGAATTCCATGGAGAAATCTTTCAATTTTGGGCTAGAACTGATGAAAACCTTACTGCATTTTTTAACTAGGGCAGGTCGACTTTTTCTCCTCTATTCTGCTCTAAGATGATTTTTGGTGAATAATTTATTAGGGTAAGTTCTAATTAGTTTACTACGCTAAAACTGATCAAAACCACATAGTTTAGCGATTAAACATCGTAGTTTAGGGGTCAAACGCATACCAAAAGACCAAACAACCCCTGACTTAAAATATCTTGAAGCCACCAATGGACTGATCGACGGTCCGTGGATGGATCCATGATCCGTCATGTCAGTCCGTCGATTTACTTTAAAGGATGGGTTATGGGGTGTCCTGAGGGTCTCAACCTACAGACTGATCGACAATTCATTGACTGATCCACGATCCATCATGTGAGTCTGTAGATCGACTTTAGAGGATGGGTTCTGGGTAGGGTTACACAAACCACCAGGACGGACCGTGGGTCACCCTATGATCCTCGGGTGGTAATCTTGGGTTGCACCTGCAACTTCTGGAGATCTATTGGCTTGGTCTATTTTCGGATATGGGGTGTTATATTATCTCCCCTTTGGGAACATTCGTCTCTAAATGAAGACTAAACTAGCTGAATAGGGAGGAAAAGAGCTACAAACCCTACCACTAATTTGTAGAAACTGATTTATGACTGAACTAAGTTCCAAGAGCATGTAAATACACTGAAAATGCAAGTACAAACTGAAGGAACAAGATACTAAGACTGAAGCTACATATGAATGACTAAAAAACTGAAGAGGAACTATTACCTCAAGCTGGAATAGGATCGAAAGGAATGAGATGAGGATACTTGGCCTTCAGGGTTGTTTCTGCTTCCCAAGTAGCTCCCTCTACGGACTGACTCCTCCACAAAACCATAGCTGAAGCGACTTCTTTGTTTCTCAACCTTCAAACCTGACGATCAAGAATCTCAACTTGCACATCCTCATATGTGAGACTATCCTTTACAACCACATTTTCTAAAGGTACTATAGATGTTGGATCACCCACATACTTCGTTAACAACAAAATCTGAAAAACTGGATGTACGCTGCTAGTTCTGCTGGCAACTCTAACTCATAATGCACTTTACCAACACTTTTCAAGATCTTGTAAGGGCCTACATATTTAGGACTAAGCTTCCTTTTCTTGTCAAACCTCATCACCCCTTTCATAGGTGACTCTTTCAGGAAAACCCAATCATCAACTTGGAACTCTAATTCCCTTCTCCTTACTTCTGCATAGGTCTTCTGGCAACTCTGGGTTGTCTTAAGTCTATCTCTAATGAGTTGCACTTTCTACATAGCATCTTGAACTGAATCTCTCCCTATCAAGGCTGCTTCACCTACTTCAAATCAACCAACTGGAAATCTACATGTACCCCCATACAATGCCTCATAAGGGGCCATCTGAATGCTGGAATGGTACCTATTATTGTCGGCAAACTCTATAAGAGGAAGGTGATCATCCCAGCTACCCTTGAAGTCGATCACACAAGTTCTCAACATGTCCTCTAAGTTCTAAATGGTACTCTCTGCCTGATCATCCATCTGCGGATGAAATGCAGTGCTAAGATTAACCTGAGTACCAAGACCTTTCAGAAATGAATTCTAGAAATAAGAGGTAAACTGAGGACCTCTATCCGAGATGATAGATAAAGTTGCTAGGCTTAAACTGACCAAAACTACATAGTTTAACGGTTAAGCAATGTAGGTTAGGGGTCCAACGCATAGGGGAAATACCGAAATAACCCCACTTAAAAATCTGATGGGGCTGACCACGGCCACTTTCACGGACCGTGAAAAAGACCATGGACTATAGGACTAGCCGTGGTCCTTGGCTAGTATCTATTGGTTTATGGGGTCTTGTTCACAAGCCCTACCACAGACTGTGTGGATGACCACGAATCGTGAAGGTCCTCGTGGTCCTCACTTGGGCATGGGGGTCTGATGGCTAGGCATGGTGGCCCACTGGTTAAGGTCCTACATACGCCACCATGGTTCGTCGTCAAGACCACGACCCGTAAAGGGTTCCGTGGTCTAACGTCTGGGCCTGGTGGAGTCTAAGTCTCCACCACGGGCAGGTCATTGGACCATGAACCTTATCACAGTCCATGAACCTTATCACAGTCCGTGAACCCTGTCGTGGTTCACTAGTTCAGGTAATTTTCTGTAATTTTTTTCTAGGTCTGGTTTTCAAGGTGTTACACTTGAGGAGAAGCGGTTGTCCACAAATGGAGTGGTGAAGAGATATTTGACTATTTGGGAAACGTTGCAGTACCACAAGTTCCAGCAGTTCACAAAACCTTAAAGTTCATATATTTCTATGTGGGTTCGACAGTTCTATGAAGACTACGCTACGCTGATCCCAAAAGGGAATAAAAAGGCTAGTTCGTTAGCAATAGTTGATTTTATTGAGGTGCGGGGAAAGAAGTTAAAGTGTAGTGAGACACATATTAACGATGAACTGGATTGCACAGTGCTGAATTGGCACTCTTTGGCTGAAAAAATCAAGACTCAGACTTTGGATGACTTGAAGGGGTGGCTTGTCCCATTGTTGAGTGCTGCCACACCCTCCATGGATTGAGGTGGGGGCTATTATTGAGAAGAATGACCTAAACATTGTAGCACAGTACAGGTTCAGATTCATTAATAACACATTGATGCTATCACAGAATGAGTCCATCATCATGGATCCGAAAGCTGCGCTTTTGGGGTGTATCATCGACCAGGAGAGGCTGAATCTTGGGTCAATTATTGCACAGGATATAGCTATGAGGGTCAAACAAAATCAAACCTCATTGCAATTTGCAGTTCTGATCAGTGCTTGTGTCACTAGTAGGTGTGCCTTTTGTAGCGAAGACTGATATTGAGGTCACTACCTCCTTGTCTTGTGTTATTAATCGGATCAAAGTAGAGTGCTTGAAACATGAAGCAGAGAAGAAGAAGAAAACTCAGGTGGACATTTCTCTGGTTGGTGACGTAGAGTCTATAGAGGAGGGTCCTACACCTCTCATTTCTGTCGTCAAACCATCAGGTATACCTATCCCTTTGACCTCTACTTATCCTACTCGTCACTCCCTCCCCCTTTGACTCTTGCGATGATTTATAAAATGGGAAACCTTTCCCATTCAGCCTATGTGAGGGCTTCTCGAGTTGAGGTCGTTGTCCCTTTGATGATGAAGCGTGTTATAGCTGCTGCACTTGCTCCCATTTGGAAAGAGTTAAGGGAACAACGGGAGTTGATTACTCCTCATGGGCTAGCATTGGATGCCCTCACCGCTAGGGTTAAGGTGTGAAAGCAGACAGGTAGCCAACCTATTTATTTGACCTCTGTGTATAATGATATAGCCGAATTGCATCAGGATGTGGATGAATTGAAATACACCGACATATCGATGTTGTATGGCATTGTAGATTTTCCTGAAGACCCTAGTTCTAAGTTGCCTCTGGTTCCAGCTGATTCTGAGATCTCTTTGGCTAATGTGATAGGAGATGTTGCTATAACGGATAAGGATGGGGAGTTCGATACTCCCGATACTGATGCGAAAGACTTGGTTGCTCATGATATTGATGTGTACGAGGACCTAGAGGGTGACATTCTATGGGCCACCACAGAGGCACCACTACGAGACACCTCATTGATTAGTTCTAGTTAGTCTAAGCCCACGGAAGAGATCGTTGCACTGCCTTCAGGAGCTAGAGTTGAGAAAGGCACTAATGCCCAGGTTGAGGCCGCACCAACAAGCTAGAGTTTGCCGGAAGCTTAGCCTAACAAGGGGATCTTTACTCTCCCTCCATTTTATTTCCCGTTTCTACTTTCCTGCTTCATTTTTCGTTGAGGACAATTCTTGTTTCTTTTTGGTGTGGTGAAGGTATCTAGCTACCTACCCTTTTGATTGTATTTCATTTTTTTGAGAATTTATTGTTTTCGTTTTGAAATTTTTTGTGTTGTTTTAGTAGTGAATGTGTTAGTTTTTCTTTTGATTCATTGGCTTCTCTCCCATTGATTGAAAGTGAATGTTGGTTACTATTCTCTTGTACATTTGATTGCCGGTTGTGATCAATATCGATGATTTAAATAGTGCTTTTGATGAACGATATGTTTGTGTTACTCCAACGAGTCAATTTGAGTTGCATAAGTCTTGTGTGAACTCTTAACACCTCATTGTGACTAGTCGAATGTCAAAGTGAGTCTTGCAATGACCATTGCACGCAAGCTTAACTTGTAGAGTTGTGATCGATGATTGTGTTGGATACCATGTGTGGTGAGATTTACATGAAAATTATGCATAATGTTACCTAGATCTTTCCCCGTTGGTCAAATTGACTAGCATTGGTGAATGAAGGAAATGATCTTAGACATGAATTTTTTAGATTGAGCCTAATTGTTATACCTTTGTGTGATCACATTGTGAGTGTGTGAACCTAGCTTGGCACCATTTGAGCCTAAACTTTGTTTGGATGAAACATGAATACAAATATTAAGACCGATTGTTGAAATTGTCATATCTTTCCCACCTATAACCTTCGTGAAGCATTGGTTTGTTTGAATCGTTGGGGTGTGGTAAGAACTAGGAAAGAAACCGAGCAAGAAGTTTGTGATATTCATCCTTGGAAACTTGTGACGAAAAAGATGGAACCCCTCCATATATATAAAAAAGAGTTAAAGCAAAGAAAAGAAAGAAAAGAAATGATAAATTTGTATCCGTTGTGCATTGTTGTGTAAATAAAAGGGGTATCCGATGAGCTATACCAAAAAATTATGTGCTATGAAGCGGCCAAGGATGAGTTGTTTATATGAAAAGAATGAAATAAAAGGAAAAGAAGTGAAATTTGATTCATGCTTCATGAAGCTAGAGTCACTCAGTTGAAATGATCATATCCTACCCTCAGCCCAATTGCAAGCCTTGAAAGGTCTTTTTGATCTAGCATAAGCCAAGTGATGTGTTGGTTGGAAAATACGGGTAAGTCTATGGATAAAATCATGCATGTTTTTCTCATTGGGAGTGTGAGAGTTGATTTCAATTCCTTTATTGTAATCCTTGATTGTCTTTTTGAGAGCATTGAATCATTCTTGATGTGAGGGCATTCTAATACTTTTGTTGGGCACGAATTTGCATTTTGAAGTGAGCATTTGTGAGCATGAACTATAATGGATGATGGTGAGTCATAGTTTGAAACTTTGAGTTCACAATTTAACATTGCATGATTGGATTGAACCTTGTGCACTTTCATGTTGATTCTCAAGGAGCACTACTTGTAGACATCTATGTTAATCTGATTGATCTCGTGTTTTACTTGAAGACAAGGAAATGTTTAAGTTGGGGGCGCTGATGAGTCAGGAATTTTGACTAATTTAAGGCTTGTTATTTAATCAATTAGTATCCTCAATGCTTATTTTGTGGTCACAACTGATGTTAAAGTATTTACGTGTAGGCATGAAAGTTTAAGAACAAATCAAGGACATTACATTGCGAAAAGAAGCAAAAAAGTTGGAAAAGCTGAAGAAAAAGAAGGTTGAAGTTCGCAAAAGCCACTATGCGACTCACCGAGTGAGCTTCCAGTTCGCACATAGGTCCAGCGAGTTGGCTCATGAACTAAGCGAACTTGGCAAATAAAAGTGCACTTCAGCTTTAGGTTTCTATGCTTGCTTGTGAAAGTTGCTTAGAGTGGAGTAAATTATTGATCATTGTGTTGACTTGTGTCTTTACAACCCAGGTTGATAAAGTGGGTTAAATTAAGGATTTGGGTTGTTTTGCATTGTTAAGCTTGTTGAGGTTCGAATGAACTCGCTTGAAATATAATAGCTGATTGAAAAATGGTTGTTATAGTTACAATTTATCATACCCATTGAGATTCAACGACAGAAAGCAATTGTTCATTACCCATTAAGCGAAATTAGTATTTGGTTGCTCACACACTTCTAAAGTTCCCTCTCTATTTGTTCAAACATCGTGTTATTTGTCTTTGTTAACAATTGATTACCAAACTCTTAATATTAATAATTGAAACTTATTAATTTTACATTATGTTGCGTTTTGTTTATTTCCATTCTATAGGAAATTAGAGCACTTTCATACTCTGTATATGAATTGTTTTCTATATCACTCCTTGTGGGATCGACCCCAACTCACTGTTGAATTTATACTTGTTGGCCACCACCTACACATTGAATCATAAGAAGTGTAGTTGAGCGTTATCAGTGTACGTGATGACCTTATTAATAGAGTGCATTGGTATGGAGGGGAAAACCTCCGCATTTTCAAGTTCAAACGAGGTCCAGAACGGGAAATACCAAATTTCCCATTTATGTGTGCTATAGTCCATTAATTTTAGGTGATATCTCATCCCATTGATTTTTGCCCAAAATATTTTATGGGCTTCCATGAAGACCTTATTAATGGTGTGTGTTGGTTTGGAGGGTAAAACAACTGTATTTTCAAGTTCAAACAAGGCCCTGAATAGGAAATACAAAATTTCCCATTTTACTTATGCTATAGTCCATAGATTTTGGGGGATATGTGATCCCGATGTGTTTTTGGCTGAAACCTTTTTTGGGCGTCCCTGAGGACCTTATCAATGGTGTGGGGGCGTCCCTGAGGACCTTATCAATGGTGTGGGTTTGTCTCGAGGGTCCAACGTTTACATTTTTAAGTTCAAACAAGGCCCACAATAGGAAATACCAAATTTTCCATTTTACATGTGCTATAGTGCATGTATTTTGGGTGATATGTGATCCCGATGTGTTTTTGGATGAATTTTTTTGTGTGCATCCGAAAGGACATTATTAATGGTGTGCTTGATCAAGAGGGCAAACATCCACTTTCAGGCTCAAACAAGGCACGGAATGGGAAATACCAAATTTCCTATTTTACGTGTGCTATTGTCCATGGAATTTGAGTGATATTTGATTTCGACATGTTTTTGGCCGATATTTTTTGTGGCTTTCTTTGCGACTTTATGAATGGGGTGGGATGGTTCGAAGGGGCACACATCGGCATTTTTCAGTTCAAACGAGGCGCTACAATGGGATATATAGATTTTTCTATTTTTCGTGTGTTATAATCCATGGATTTTGGGTGACATGTGTGCCCAAAGGTTTTTTGGCCGAATATTTTGTGGGCGTTTGTGAAGATCTATTTAATGGGGCTCGTTAGTTTGAAGCCACCTAATTCATTACGTACTAAATGATATGGTAGTATATATTGTTTGCCTTTAAGAGAGGTAATCATTGATTACAATATTTATTAGGTAGTTTTTTGGCCGAAAATTTTTGTTGTCATCTGCGACGTAATATTTAATGGTGTGTGTTGGTTCAGTAAGGCAAAAATCTACATTTTAAAGTTCAAACCATGCTCAGAAAGGGAAATATGCTTTTTTTATTTTTTGTGTGTTATAATCCATTGATTTATATTGATATATGTGCTAAGCAGTTTTTTGGGAAAAATTTATTGTGAGCATCCCTGAAGACCACTTAAATGGCATGTTTTGGTTTAGAGGGACAAACGTCAGTATTTTCAAGTTTAAACTAAGCCTAAAGCGGGAAATACATATTATTTTATTATTTTTGTATATTACATGGATCTGGCGCTTGCACCAGCAAAAATATTTTTTTTAAAAAAACTTTATGAGTATGATCCCGCCGTGTTTTTGGCCGAAATTTTTTATGGGCATCCGTTACAACCTTATTAAATGTGTACATTGGTCTGGAGGGGAAAAATCCATATTTTCAAGTTCAAATGAGGCCCGGGACGGGAAATACCAAATTTAACATTTTACGTGTGAAGTCCATAGATTTTGGGTGATATGTGATCCTGATGTGTTTTTGGCTGAAATGTGTTGTGGGAGTCCGTGACGACCTTATCAATGGTGTGGGCTGGTCTGGAGGTGAAAACATATGCCTTATCAAGTTCAAACAAGGCCCAGAACATGTAATATCAAATTTCTCGTTTTACGTGTGCTAGTAGTCCATGAATTTTGGGTGATATGTGATCCCAATGTGTTTTTAGCCAAAGTTTTTTGTGGGTGTCTGTGATGACCTTATTAATGGCATGCATTGGTTCAGATGGGAAATAATTCGCATTTTAAAGTTCAAACGAGGCCCGGAATGGGAAATATGAAATTTCTTGTTTCACTTGTGCTATAATCCATGGTTTTGGGTGATATGTGATTCCAATGTGTTTTCGGCTGAAAATTTTTGTGGGAGTCCATGAAGACTTATTAATGGCATGCGTTGGTCCGGAGGGGAAAATGTTTGCATTTTCAAGTTCAAACGAGGTCCGGAACGGAAAATACCAAATTTCCTATTTTACGTGCGCTATACTCTATGGATTTCGAGTGATATGTTAAAATAACTTGTTTTTGGCTGAAATTTTTTGTGAAGGTCTGTGACGACCTTGTTGGGTAAGTTCATAGGGGCAAATATCTGCATTTTAAAGTTGAAACAAATCCCGAAACAGGAGATACCAAGTTTCTTATTTTACATATGATATAGTCTATGAATTTTGGGTGATATGTGATCCTGACATGTTTTTGGCTGAAATTTCTTATAGGCGTCCATGAAGACATTATTAATGGTGTGCGTTGCTCTAGAGAATCAATCGTCTATATTTTGAAGTTCAAATGAGGCTCGCAATGAGTAATACCGAATTTCCCATTTTTCGTGTAGTCCATGTATTTTGGGTGTCATGTGATCCCGACGAGTTTTTGGCTGAAATCTTTTGTGGGCATCCCTGACGACCTTATTAATGGTGTGGGTCTGTCCTGAGGGGCATAGGCTCTGCATTGTTAAGTTCAAACGAGCTCCAGAATAAGAAATACAAATTTTCTCATTTTACGTGTGCTATAGTCCATAGATATTGGATGATATGTGATCCCGGTGTATTTTTGGATGAAATTTGTTGTGGGAATCCATGACGACCTTACTAATTGTGTGTGTTCATCAAGAGGGGCATACATCTACATTTTCAAGTTCAAACGAGGCCCAAAATGGGAAATACAAAAATTCTAATTTTGCATGTGCTATAGTCCATTGATTTTGGGTTATACGACGTGTTTTTAGCCGAAATATATTGTGGACGTCAATGACGACCTTATGAATTGCGTGGGTTGGTTCGGAGTGGCACACATCGGCATTTTTAAGTTCAAACGAGGCGCCGCAATGGGAAATATAGACTTTTTCCATTTTTTCGCGTGTTATAATTAATTTATCATGAGTGACATGTGCACCTAATGTTTTTTTGGCCAATAATTTTTCAGGCCGTTTCTGAAGACCTATTTAATGGAGATTGGAGCCACCTAATTCATTGCATGCTAAAAGATATAGTTGTATATATTGTTTTCCTTTAGGAGAGGCTATCATTGATATCATTATTTATTAGGTAGTTTTTTTGCCAAAATTTTTTGTGGGTGTCTGTGACGACCTATTTCATAGGTGCTGCATAATTGGGACAAACAATGTAACATATATGTTATTTCAAAATTATGAGTACTATAAATCGCAATAATTAACAATTGTGTGCCCATATATATAGCTTTTTATTTTTTATTTCTTTAAATCCATAGAGAATATGCTTCTTCGTAGGGTTTTCACAAAATTTTGTAGCCCAATTATTTAGAAGAGTAATATAATTGATTAATGCATAAACAAATATTTCACGAGTTGACTTCACATTCTTTAACAGAGAAGAATTTACTTTTTTTAAATATAAGGGAGAATAGAAAATACACCACAAGACCTTATACTTCATAGTTTAAGATCTTGGAGTACTAAAGATGCGATGATAAATTATTAAACTAATAAAAATAAAAGGACAACAATCGACCCAAAGAAGACTCATAAATTGAAACAAACTGACTTCACTAAACATAAAAAAAAATGATAAATTCTTCTCTAAATGCAATCAAATCAATGACCCCCTTTGACTACAGAAACTTTTGCATTATTGAGGAACTTATCTATTTTGTCAAAGCAGTTGGAGGAATCATAAACATATGCTATGCCACTCTTAGAATAAGCGACAATAGATACATGTTCTCCTGTTGTAATAGAAAGTTTGTGTGCTTCTTTGACATCATTTTCCCATAGCTTTTTTAAAGCTACAAAGCGATTTGCTTTATATTTTATCACCTTCTGTTGAGTCTTCTTTCGGTGCATAATCTTAATTTATGCCATTACAAAAGTGTTTGGTGAATGAAGATGGCTTGATAAAATAGGTTTGAGAAACTTTATGAAGAAATTTGTGCACTTTATAGGTGATGATATTTGTTTTTATTTCGTGGTTAAGTTAAGTATATAAATAAATTTCTTATTATGTATTTTTTTAGAGATTTACAATCCTTAAAATATATTTTGACTCTAAGTGTAAAGGTACATGAGTTACGTTTTTTCCATTCAAGTTATATTTTTAATTTTTTTTTCCAATTTTAAAGGTACATGAGTTGCATTTTTTCCATTCAAGTATCTTATAATTTCCCTTTTATGGATTACTCCGCTTTAAAGATAGGATATTTTTAATTATATTCTTAAAACTTTATTCAATTTAGAGTAGGCACATTCGCAATTTTTCCATTTTTGAATTATATGGACAATTTTAGTAATATTTGTAGGATTTTATGTCCTCTAATTCAGTATGAAGTGAAGACCTTATTAATGGCGTGTGTTGGTTAGGAGGGTCAAACATTTGCATTTTCAAGGTCAAACAAGGCCCGGAACAGGAAATACCAAATTTCCCATTTTACTTGTGCTATAGTCCATGGATTTTGGGTGATATGTGATCCCGACGTGTTTTTGGATGAAATTTTTTTGTGTTTCCCTAAGGACCTTATCAATGGTGTGGGTTTGTCAAGAGGGGCGAACATCTACATTTTCAAGTTTAAACAAGGCGCGGAATAAGAAATACCAAACTTTCCATTTTAAATGTGCGATAGTGCATGGATTTTGAGTGATATGTGATCCTGATGTGATTTTGGTCGCATCTGTGAGGACATTATTAATGGTGTGCGTTTGATCAAGAGGGACAAACGTCCACGCTTCAAGTTCAAATGATGCCCCGAACGTGAAATATCAAAATCCTCGTTCTACTTGTGTTTTAGTCCACAAATTTTATGTGATATGTAAGCTCGACGTGTTTTTAGCCAAAATCTTTTTTGGCATCTATGATGACTTTATTAATTATGTGGGATGGTCCAGAGGAGAATACATATGCATTTTTAAGTTCAAATGAGGCTCGTAATGGGAAATACCAAATTTCTCGTATCACGTGTGCATTAGTCCATGGATTTTGGGTGATATATGATCCCAACGTGGTTTTGGAAAAAATAATATGTGGGAGTCTGTGATGACCTTATTAATTGTGTGCCTTTGTCTAGGGGGGCAAACATCTACATTTTAAAGATCAAACAAGGCGTGGAACGGAAAACACCAAATTTCCTATTTAACGTGTGTTATAGTCCATGGATTTTGGGTGATATGTGATATCGACGTGTTGTTGGCCGAAATATTTTGTGGGCTTCTCTGAAACCTTATGAATGGTGTGGGTTGGTTTGGAGGGGCACACATCGGCATTTTTAAGTTCAAATGAAGCGTTGCAATGGGAAATACAGATTTTTCTATTTTTCGTGTGTTATAATCCATGGATTTTGGGTGACATGTGTGCCCAAAGGTTTTCTTGTCGAACTATTTTGTGGGAGTTTGTGACGATCTATTTAATGGGGCTTGTCAATTCGAAGCCACCTAATTCATTACGTACTATATGATATGGTAGTATATATTGTTTGCCTTTAAGAGAGGCAATCATTGATTGCATTATTTATTAGGTAGTTTTTTGACCGAATTTTTTTGTGGTCATCCGTGACGTCCTATTTAATGGTATGTGTTGGTTATGTAAGGCAAACATCTACATTTTAAAGTTCAAACCATGCTCGCAAAGGGAAATATGTTTTTTTTTTCATTTTTTGTGTGCTATAATCCATTGATTTATATTAATATATGCGCTCAGCAGGTTTTTGGGCAAAATTTGTTTGAGCATCCCTGAAGACCACTTAAATAGTGTGCGTTGGTTTGGAGGGGAAAATGTCTACATTTTCAAGTTCAAATGAAGCCCGAAGCGGGAAATACAGGTTTTTCTTTTCTTTTTTTTTTTGTGTATATTACATAGAACTGGCACTTGGACCACCCAAAATATTTTTATGAAAAAAAAACATTATGAGTGTGATCCTTCTGTGTTTTTGGCCGAAATTTTTTATGGGCGTCCATGACAACCTTATTAATTGTGTGCATTATTCTGCAAGGGCAAAAGTCCGTATTTTCAAGTTCAAATGAGGACTTGGACGGAAAATACCAAATTTCCCATTTTACGTGTGTTATAGACCACAGATTTTGGGTGATATGTGATCCTGATGTGTTTTTGGATGAATTTTTTAGTGGGAGTCTGTGAGGACCTTATCAATGGCGTGGGCTAGCCTAGAGGGGCAAACATATGCATTTTCAAATTCAAACAAGGCCCGGAACATAAAATATCAAATTTTTAATTTTACGTGTGCCAGTCCATGAATTTTGGGTGATATGTGATCCCGTTATTTTTTTTGCCGAAGTTTTTCTTGGGCATCTGTGATGAACTTATTAATGACATGCATTGGTCCAGATGGGCAAACGTACTCATTTTAAAGCCCAGTTGGGAAATATGAAATTTCCCATTTTACGTGTGCTATGTCCATGATTTTGTGTGATATGTGATTCCTACGTGTTTTCGGCTCAAACTTTTTGTGGGAGTCCATGAAGACCTTATTCATGGCATGATTTGTTCCGGAGGGGAAAAATATTTGCATTTTCACGTTCAAACAAGGTCCGCAACGGAAAATACCAAATTTCCCATTTTACGTGTGCTAGAGTCCATGGATTTGGAGTGATATGTTAAAATAACGTGTTTTTGGTTGAAATATTTTGTGAGCATTCATTAGGACCTTGTTGGGTAAGTCCGGAGGGGTAAACGTCTACATTATAAAGTTCAAACAAGTCACAAAATGGGAGATACCAAGTTTCTCATTTTACATTTGTTATAGTCTATGAATTTTTGGTGATATATGATCCCGACATGTTTTTGGCCGAAATATTGTATGGGAACCCGTGATGACATTATTAATTGTATGCATTACTCTGGAGGATTAATCGTCTATATTTTCAAGTTCAAATGATGTCCGCAATGGGAAATACCAGATTTCCCATTTTATGAGTAGTCCATGGATTTTGGGTGTCATGTGATCCCAGTCAGTTTTTGGCCGAAATCTTTTGTGGGCATCCCTAACGACCTTTTTAATGGTGTGGGTTGGTCCGGAGGGGCAGAGGCTCTCCATTCTCAAGTTCAAACGAGCTCCAGAACAGGAAATTCCATTTTTCTCATTTTAAGTGTGATATAGTCCATGCATTTTTGGTGATATGTGATCCAGACGTATTTTTGGATAAGAAATTTTGTGGGAATTCGTAAGGACCTTATTAATTATGGGCGTTCGTCAGGAGGGGCATACATGTGACATCTCGCAATTTGAAATAACTAGGAAGAAGCTAATACTGGAAATAGTCATTTTGGAAAGAATGAAAATCTGGAAATTTGTTTAAGTTAGGAAAAGTTGAGCTTTAGTCAACTTCAAAAGGCGATAAATCCTAGCTCAGGATGATTTAAGTGTACTTATAGATATGGTTGGAAATCTCTTGGAATGATCTTTCCAACGCCGCCAAGTTTGCGCGATTCCGAGTTCGTATGAGTAAGTTATGCCCTTTGGAAGTTGGGTTGTTGGATTAAGGAAAGTCTAATCCGGATTTTGGAAAGGTAATTTAATCTTTTCCTTACCTTATTATTCTAATTCGTTTTTAGGAGTTTAATTTGGGTAAAGTCAGATTTTAGTCAGTTTAGAAAAGTGAATTTTACGCTAGGGCTTGGAGAAGAGGAGAAAAGAGGAGAATGGAGAAGAACGTTCAAGATTCGTCGATTTCGTCGAGGTTAGCTTGTGGATTTCATCGGCGGTGATCGGTACAAGGTATGTGAGATCACATAGCATTGGGTTAGTTTTCCCACGCGCCAACCATGATTCAATTCAGCGAATTTAAATCTTTGAAGTTTAGAAATTGAGTTNGAGGAGAATGGAGAAGAACGTTCAAGATTCGTCAATTTCGTCGAGGTTAGCTTGTGGATTTCATCGGCGGTGATCGCTACAAGGTATGTGAGATCACATAACATTGGGTTAGTTTTCCCACGCGCCAACCATGATTCAATTCAGCGAATTTAAATCTTTGAAGTTTAGAAATTGAGTTCTTGGTGAACATTGTTGAAAGTTTCGTTGAATTCTTGTGGGTTGTGTTGTTGAAGTTTCTTGATGATTTGATTCATGTTTCCAGGTGAAATTTCAAGTTGAATCTATTGTATATTGAGGGTATTAATGATTCTAAGTGTTTGGGGAAAGAACCAAGTGAAATTAGAGGGTTTAGAGTTGAAAAACAAAGAAGAAAGTTCAGAGTTTTCTGGGGAGAGGGCTGGGGTGCCGCGCCTCCCAAAGTGCCACAAAAGTTCCTCTGAACTTTGGGCTCTGGCACGCCGTGCCAGCCAGAGCACCACAGCAAGCTGTCTGAACTTTGACGGTTGGCACCCCGCGCCTCTCAGAGCGCTAGGGACGCCAGTTCTCCCCATTTCTTCCCCACCTTTTCGTACTTGTTCCTTAGAAATGGACCTATGTTTTCTAGTTGATTCCAACACTCTAAGGTACATCTAAATATCATGAAATCATCCATAAACATGAGATCATGAACCTTGAATCCATAATCCAATTCAAGAAAAGTTAAGATCAAAGTCAAGAGAAGTTAAGAGTCAAGTCTAGAAGTTAAGAGTCAAAGCAAAGTTTACAAAGTTTTCAAAACTCTTTAACAAACGTTTTAACTTTGTTTTAAGACTTAAGTTTCAAGTTAAGCAAAGAGTAAAGAGTTGAGTTCGTTTCTCAAAAATCTATAAGGGAACTAAGTATTCCCAAAGAGTTTATAAATGTTTTCACATTTGAGCAAGTAAAGGGAAGATCGATTCCAATGGAGCTTTTAAGCTAAGTTTTGAGTAATTATCTCAAATCAAAACAGAAGTTTGTTTTTAAAACATATGAGCTAGGTATATTTTGGGAGTAGTATTGAGCACCGATATGGGGATGCGACCTCATATTAACTCAAGTCTCCATAAACCATGTAGTCATAATGGATAGTAAAGGATCATACTTTTTAGATGACTCCTTAAGATGCTTTTAGCATAGACTAGTGGATCCACTAAGTTAAGCGTTCTATATAACGGCAAAGTATAGGAAAGTTTTGGCAGCGTGGGCAAGAGGTTGTATCACCACTTAGGCTCATAGTGGTGGTTTTCAGTTAGAGAAACTCCCACATAAACTATATTACTTTATTATATGAGTAAATTTGAGTTTGTTATTGCATTTTCTTTGATGAACTAAGTTGCTTTTACTGTTTTACAAAGCTTTTCATATATTGCATGTGTTTCATTGCTTTATTTTGAGTTAAGTATTCATGAGTTGAGAAAAGCCAAGGTAAGTGTTTCTTTCAGATTCCTTTCAAACTTAAGTTGTGTTTAGCATTCAAACTCGCATACTCGTACATTCAATGTACTGATACTAGTTGGCATGCATCGTCTTATGATGCAGATGCAGGTAACCAGGATCAGCATCCAGCACCGTGTTGATCCTGTTTGAGCACTCAGAGGCTTGCGGTGAGCCTCCTTGCTTCCGGAGGATCCTTTTTATTGCTTTCAGTTTTATTATTAGTTCAGTACGATGTCGTGGGCTTGTCCCGACATCCATATCAGTTGTTTAGAGGCTTCATAGGTAGACAGTCAGTTAGTTAAATTCATTTATCACTACTTTATTATTGGCTTATGTTTTTGAGACTTGAGGTTGCCATATTGGCTAAGTTTGAATGGTTATTTAAAGACATTCTAAGTTATTTCACAAGTTCCTTTTTAGACTATTTCTTGTGTTTAATTATTCCGCTAAGTAGGTAAGCTAGGCCAAAGGTTCGCTTGGGGCCAACAATCGTTCTCGAGTGCTAGCCACGTCCAGGGTGTAGTCTCGAGGCGTGACGATACATTCACATTTTGAAGTTCAAACAAGGCCCGAAGTGGGAAATACTAAATTTCTCATTTTATGTGTGTTATAGTCCATTGATTTTGGGTTATATGTGATCTCAACGTGTTTTTAGCCGAAATGTTTTGTGGATATCCATGATGACCTTATGAATGACGTGGGTTGGTTCGGAGTGGCTCACATCGGCATTTTTAAGTTTAAACGAGGCACCACAATGGAAAATATTGATTTTTCCATTTTTTTGTGTTATAATTCATTGATTTTAGGTGATATGTGCACCTAATGTTTTTTTGGCTAAAAATTTTTCTAGGCGTCTGTGAAGATCTATTTAATGGAGTTTCGAGCCACCTAAGTCATTACATGATAAAATATATAGTAGTATATATTGTTTTCCTTTAGAAGAGGAAATCATTGATTACATTATTTGTTTGGTAGTGTTTTTGCCGATTTTTTTGTGGGTGTCTGTGACTACCAATTTCACAGGTGCTGCATAAATTGGGACAAACAATGTACCAGATATGTTATTTCAAAATTATGAGTACTATAAATCACAATAATTAAAAATTAAAAAATTTATTAAAATATGGTGACTTTCAAAATTTAGCATATGCCACACAAATTAAGACAGAGAGAGTAGCATATATTTTCTTTAAAATTATGTTATTAGTCCTATAAATCAGAATAATTAACAACTTAAAATATTTTGAAGTTCTGTAAAAATTTAATGAACTCACTTAGTTTCATTTGTAACATATAAATCGAAACAAATAAAATAACATATAATGAGATTGTGCTTGCATGATCCATTGTATCTAGTATATATATATATATATATATAGCAGAGGTTTGCATTTGCATGAAAATTGCATAATATGGAAAGAGTTGATTTCTGAACATGCCCATTAAAGTTTAAAGGTAAATGATTTATGTTTTTCCCATCCAAGTTATGTCATCTAATTTTCCTCTAGTTCTATATGTACATGATTTTTTACATTTTTCAATTCTAGCACATCACTTCATATTGAAGTAGAGGACATAAAATCCTACAAATATTACTAAAATTGTTTGTATAATTCAAAAATAGAAAAATTATGAATGTGCCTACTCTAAATCAAATAAAGTTTTAGGAATATAATTTAAAATATCATATATTTAAAGCGGATTAATATATTAAAGGAAAATTAGAAGATACTTGATTGAAAAAAAAAATGTAACTCATCTACCTTTAAAATTGGAAAAAAAATTAACAAATGTAACTTGAATGGAAAAAAACGTAACTCATGTACCTTTAAAATTGGAGTCAAAATATATTTTAAGGTTTGTAAATCTCTAAGAAAAATACATAATAAGAACTTCATTTATATACTTAACTTAACCACGAAATAAAAACAAATACCATCACATATAAAGTGCGCAAATTTCTTCACAAAGTTTCTCGAACCTATTATGTCAAGCCCCTTCATTCACCAAACACTTTTGTAATGGAAAAAATTAAGATTATGCACCGACAAAAGACTCAACAGAAGGTGATAATAACTAAAGCAAAATGCTTTGTAGCTTTCAAAAAGCTATGGGCAAGTGTTGTCAAGGAAGGACACAAACTTTCTATTAAACAGGAGCACAAGTTGCTATTGTTGCTTATTCCGCAGGTGGCATACCATATGTTTATGATTCCTCCAACTGCTTTGACACAATAGATAAGTTACTCAATGATGCGAAGGCTTCTGTAGTCAAAGGGGGTCATTGATTTGTTTGCCTTTAGAGAAAGATTTATCTTCTTTTTTTTTTATCTTTAGTGAAGTCAGTTTGTTTCAGTTTATGAGTCTTCTTTTGGGTCAATTATTGTCCTTTTATTTTTATTAGTTTAATAATTTATTGTCGCGTCTTTAGTACTCCATGATCTTAAACTATGAAGTATAAAGTCTTATGGTGTATTTTCTATTATCCTATATTTTATAAAAGTAAATTCTTATATGTTAAAGAATGTGATGTCATCTCGTGAAATACATGTTTATGCATTAATCGATTATATTGCTCTTCTAAATAATTGGGTTGCAAAATTGTGTGAAAACTCTACGAAGCGGCAGATTCTGAATTGATTAAAAGAAATAAAAAAGGAAAAACTATATATATGGGCCATAAAACTCAAAATAACAACATGTTTATACCCAATCCAAAGTAATTCAAGAAATACTCATTCTCTAAATACAGTCCATACTCCCTCATTCATTAAGACTGATAATTTATGCTTAACTGATACTACATAAGTATCATGTACTCTATTGGTATCATTAAGGGTGATTATTTCTCTATACTAATACTAAATAAGAGAAATTATCACTCTTAATGATACATATACAGTACATGATACCTATTTAGTATCGGTTAAGCAAAAATTATCAGTCTTAATGAATGAGGAGTATGGGCTGTAATATTTTGTTGAGAATGAATATTTCTTGAATTACATTGGATTGGGTATGAACATGTAATTATTTTGAGTTTTATGGCCCATATATATAGGTTTTTCTTTTTTATTTCTTTTAATCAATAGAGAATCTGCCGCTTCATGAGTTTTCACATAATTTTGTAGCCCAATTATTTAGAAGAGTAATATAATCGATTAATGCATAAACATATATTGCACGACTTGACATCACATTCTTTAATAGAGAAGAATTTACTTTTTAAAAATATAAGGGAGAATAGAAAATACACTATAGACCTTATACTTCATAGTTTAAGATCATGGAGTACTAAAGCATGACAATATATTATTGAGCTAATAAAAATCAAAGGACAACAGTCGACCCAGAAGAAGACTCACAAACTTAACAAAAAAATAGATAAATCCTTCTCTAAAGGCAATCAAATCAATTACCTCATGTGACTACAGAAGCCTCTGCATCATTGAGGAACTTATCTATTGTGTCAAAGCAGTTGGAGGAATAATAAACATATGGTATACCACCCGGGGAATAAGGGACAATAGCAACATGTGCTCCTGTTGTAATAGAAAGTTCGTGTGCTTCCTTGACAACACTTGCCCATAGATATTTGAAAGCTACAAAGTGTTTTCTTTTGATATTATCACCTTCTGTTGAGTCTTCTGTAGGTGCATAATCTTAATTTGTGCCATTACAAAAGTGTTTGGTGAATGAAGATGGCTTGACATAATAGGTTTGAGAAACTTTGTGAAGAAATTTGCGCACTTTATAGGTGATGATATTTGTTTTTATTTCATGTTTAAGTTAATTATATAAATGAATTTCTTATAATGTATTTTTCTTAAGGATTTACTATCCTTAAATATATTTTGACTCCAATTTTATAGCTACATGAGTTATGTTTTTCCATTCAAGTTATATTTTTTAATTTTTTTCCAATTTTAAAGGTACATGAGTAACATTTTTTCCATTCAAGTATCTTCTAATTTTCCTTTAATAGATTACTCTACTTTAATTATAGGATATTTTTTAATTATATTTTTAAAACTTTATTTGATTTAGAGTAGGCACATTTGTAATTTTTCCATTTTTGAATTATATAGACAATTTTAGTAATATTTATAGGATTTTATGTCCTTTACTTCAATATGAAGTGATGTGCTAGAATGGAAAAACTGTAAATCATGTACATTTAGAACTAATGAAAAATTAGATGATATAATTTGGATGGAAAAAAACGTAAATCATTTACCTTTAAATGGCGTGCATTGGTTTGGAGGGGCAAACATTAGCATTTTCAAATTCAAACGAGGCACAAAGCGGAAAATACAGATTTTTCCACTTTTTCATGTATATAAGAAGATGGATTTGGCGTCTTGGACCACCCAAAATATTTCTCTGAAAAAACATTATGCGTGTGATCCCGCCGTTTATTTGTCCAAATTTTTTCATGTGTGACCGTGACAACCTTATTAATGGTGTGACTTGGTTCGGAGTGGAAATTGTCTGTATTTTCAAGTTCAAACAAGTCCCAGAATGGGAAATACTAAATTTCCCATTTTACTTGTACTATAGTCCATGGATTTTGGGTAATATGTGCTCCCTATGTGGTTTCGGACAAATTGTTGATGGGCGTCTATGACGACCTTATTAATGATATGGTTTGGTCCAGAGAGGAAAACTTTTATGTTTTCAAGTTCAAACAAAGCCTAGAACGGAAAATACCAAAATCCTATTTTTTTTTTTTTGGCAATAAACTATGAAGATTATTACCACCAACAAAACAAACTTCATTACAAGTAATACACAGCCTCAGCAAACCACTTATTCTCAACTACTTCTTGCCTCTCCACCTATACCAATAAAATTCTAATTACACAAATTGTCTATGAAGGATATACACTTATACGCCTATTTGGATCCTCTAAACATTGTAATCCTCTCCTTAACAACAATCTATATTGAGAAAAAGGGAAAATATACCCCTGAACTATCATAAATGATACATCAATACCCTTCGTTATACTTTTGGGTTGTGTACATCCTTACCGTCAATATTCTAGAATGTATATACCCTTAGAATAGACGGAGAGACACGTGACATAATCTTAAAGGCTTACCCAAATTTAATTTAATTTTGACCCACAATTACAAAAACTCACCCATCTTTCCCAATTTTAACCCATCCATGACCCTAATTGTAACCAAAAGCACCCAAAATCAAAAAAGAAGTTTGGTAAGACAATCAAAACTCTCAAATTCCTCTTTTCTTAACTTCTACAACAAAGACTTATTTCAAACATTCAGATCTGAAAAACATTTTCAAACGAAGAACATGATTTTTTTTCCAGAAACCCTTTGGACAATTTCTTATTCTTCAACAAAAATCCTTTGTAGAATTTTTCAGTTAATTTGGTTGAAATCACTCATAAAGATTTGATTTTGAATGTATGAAATTGGAAAAATATGATGGAACTCAAATTCCTTAATTCAATTTCACCTATAAAACAACCACCAAGTCTTAATCTCTTCCCCACACTCAATCCACCAGGAAAAAACTTTTAACTTTCCATAAGTCTTGGTATTTCTAAATTTTATTGCATATGCAGCTTTTCATGCCTCAATGAACACAAAAACAAGCACCCATGATTGAGCAGAAATTAGAGAATGAAGCAGCCTACGAGTTAACTGTGCTGAGAAGGTGCACGACGGCTATGCTAACACTGAAGAAATGTACAACCAAATGGTGTTTGCTCATCTGTTATGTGCGGGGCTCGAAGGACTAGAAGAAAAATAATTAATTTGTGGAAGAATTGATACCAATGGTGGGATTTTTTAATTGTGGAAGAAGAAAAATAATTAAGATTGGGGAAGAAGAAAAGGGTTTTTAACCGGGTATGGGTGGGTTAAACTAATGAAAAATGGGTGATTTTTTTTAATTGTGGGTAAAAATTAAATTAAATTTCGATAGGCCTTTAAGATTATGAAACGTGTCCCTCCGTTTATCCTAAGGGTATATACATTCTAGATTATTGACGGTAAGGACATACACAACCCAAAAGTAATAACGAAGGGTATTGACGTACCATTTACGATATTTCAGGAGTATATTTGTCCTTTTTCCCATCTATTTTTTTGGAAGAATAAAACTTCTATACGGGTGTTGCTCTGAAAAAATTATCCAATTCCTAGCTTGACAAATGAGGTATATCATTTCCCCTTATATTAAATCTGTCGCTTCCTACTTGAATTTGCTCCAATGTCTCTATTTAATCCAGTTCAAACACTATGTCACTTCACATTACCACAACATGGAAAATCCCATTCCAATTAGTTGCTTTCTCCCTTATTATAGATGTACATTCACATGTACAAAATAAATGTTCTACATCTTCATAGCAGTGTTGATCATATAACATGCAGCCAACACTATCTACTGGTATGCCCATATCATGCATTCTCCCTTTGGTCATTAGTTTCTGATATGTGGCAAGCCAAATCAAAAATATATGCTTAGGTACCATTAGTTGTGTCCACACTAAGTCTGCATTTCTAAAACTAGATCCCTCTCCCACAAAGCGATCTATTGGGAAACTACCAAAGCTCAAATTGGAGGTACTTCCACCTCACCTTCGTTATCTGTTCTTGGGAGCAAATAATACTTTACTCGTGATTATTGTTATGGATTTGCTTGAATGGCAAGTGCAAGCACTTGTTAGTGTGGTGAAAAAATTTATCAAGGCTATAGGGTGGACAATTGCCGACATAGTGAGAATTACTCCCCGTATTTGTACTCAGAATATCCAATTGGCTAGTGATTGTAAGACAAGTATTGAATATCAAAGGAGGTTTAATCCTCCAATGCATGAAGTCGTCAAGAAAGAGATTATTAAGTGGCTTAATGCAGGAGTTGTCTACCCTATTGCGGATAGCTAATCCCGTCCAATGTGTTCCAAATAAAGGAGGTATGAATGTGGTCCCTAATCAAAAAGGGGAGCTTGTGCCAATGCGACTGGTTACCGGTTGGTATGTTTTTATGAAATATCATAAGTTGAATGCATTGGCCGAGAAGGATTATTTTCCGATGCCTTTTATGGATCAAATGCATGATAGTCTTGCGGTTCGGGGATGGTATTGCTTTTTAGATGGTTACTCCGGTTATAATCAAATATCTGTTGCATTGGAAAATCAAGAAAAGACAACCTTCACATGTCCCTATGGGATGTTTGCTTTCAAAAAAATACCCTTTGGATTTTTAATGCACCTGTGAAGTTTCAACGGTGTATGCTCTCTATTTTTGCTGATATAGTTGAGGATTCGATGGAGATTTTCATTGATGACTTTTGGTTTGTGGGAGATACATTTGAATCGTGCCTTGAGCACCTTGGTAGAGTCTTGCAAAGATGTATCCAAAAAAACCTTGTTCTTAATTGGGAGAACTGTCATTTCATGGTGAAGGAAGATATTGTATTGGAGCACAAAATTTTGGGAGAAGGTATACAAGTTGATCAGTCTAAAGTTGAAGTTGTCACCAAGTTGCCTCCTCCTATCTCGGTAAAGGTGTTAGAAGCTTCTTGGGTCATGCGGGTTTCTACCGAAGGTTCATAAAAAATTTCTCTAAGGTGGCTCACCCTCTTTGCAAGCTACTTGAAGAACAAAGTGTCTTCGACTTTGATAAAGTTTGTGTCAAAGCATTTTTTGCTTACAAGAGAAGCTCATTTTAGCTCTGATCATTGTTGCTCCGGATTGGAGCATTACATTTGAGCTAATGTTTGATGCAAGCAGTGTGGCTTTGGGGGTTGTACTTGGCTAACGCAGGGGAAAAAAATTTTCACCCGGTCTACTATGCAAGTAAGACAAACAATATAGCTCAAAAGAACTACATTGTCACTGAGCAAGAATTGTTAGTCGTGGTCTATGCTTTTTAGAAGTCTAGAGCTTATTTTTTGTGGACCAAGGTGGTCGTAACACACCAACCATGCTTCTATACGTTACTTTATGGCTAAGAAAGATGCAAAGCAAGGTTGATCCGATGGGTATTATAATTGCAAGAGTTTGACTTTGAAGTCAAAGATGGAAAGGGTGTGAGAACCAAGTGGCTGACCATTTGTCGAGGCTTGAAGTGAATTTGGTTGTTTCTAGTGAAAAAGATATTTAAAAATCCTTTCCCGATGAGTCGGTGATTGTTATTTTGAATGGTACTCTGCCTTGGTATGCAAATTTTGCAAATTATATTTTGTGTGGGACTCTTCTCGATGGGGTGAACTTTTACCAATGAAAGAGGTTCGTTTTTTATTCAAAGAAGTACTTTTGGGATAAACCTTACTTATTTTGAAAGTGTGAGGATCACATGATTAAAAGATGCATACCGGAAGTTGAGGTAGATGTTATTCTTGACGGTTGCCATGCGTCACTGATTGGTGGGAACCATAGTGGAGTGTGTACAACTACTAATGTACTACAAAGTTGCTATTATTGAACAACTTTGTATCTAGATGTGAACTCTCATGTTAAGAAGTGTGTGCAAAGCCAAAAGAAAGGGGGAGTGTTGCAGAGACATGAATTACCTCTACCTCCTATTTTAGAGGTAGAGTTGTTTGATGTATGGGGAACCAGTTTCATGGGGACTTTTGCGAGTTCTTATGGGAACAAATACATCTTGGTAGCCGTTGATTATGTCACTAAGTAGGTAGAGGTGGCGGATTTACCCAACAACGAAGGGAGAAGTGTGGTTCAATTCCTCTAGAGATATATTTTCACGAGATTTGGCACTCCACGTGCAATCATTAGTGATTGGGGCTCTCATTTCTGTAACTGAATGTTCGCATCATAGTTAAGCAATTATGGAGTCAAGCATATGGTTGCCACCCTTATCATCTGAATACAAGTGGGCAAGTCGATGTATCAAACCGGGAAATCAAAGGGATTTTGGCCAAAACCGTTAATGCAAATCGAACTGATTGATTCCAAAAGTTAGATGACGCTACAAAAAAATGCTCAATTTATGGGGGTTATTTTGTCAATTTATGGCAGTTTAAGGATCCCACAAATTAAATTGTGGCGGTTTTTAAAAATGCCACAATTACCCTTGCCACAAGCATATTTGCAGCGGTTTTAGGAAATCTCCACGACGTCCCCCGAAAAATGACTTTTAAATTTGTGGAGGTTTTTCAGTATCCGTTTGTGACGGTTAAGAACCTTCACAATATAATCTCAATATTTTAAAAATTATTTTTTATGGATTTAAAACTATCATGCATGAGATTATTATTATTATTATTATTATTATAATAATAATAAATATGAAATTTGATTTACATCAAGCCTTCTAAATAATAGGTAATTTTAAATTTGATTTACATCAATTCTTCAAAATAATAAGTAATTTTACTAAATAACACATTTAAAGCAAATTAAATTTCACTAAACAAATTTATATTAATAAGCTTCATAAATTCAAATTCATGTCAAATAAAAGTAATACAAACTTGTGAATAATAATTCCAACATTACAATTTTAAATCTTTTAATATCCACATCAAATAAACATAAAAAAAATTATATAACATTTGTTTGGTGATTTAAGTTGTTGTCGTCCAATCTTTTTATCCAAAGTGACATAAGCTCTCCGCATCAGGCTGAAACAATGAAAATAATATATATAATTAGATAAACATATATTGATACACATATATCTTCGTACATCTTGATAAAAAAAAAATCAATTCATTTCGAAAGCAAATCATATAAAGCTTTGATTTTACAAATAATTGTAAGATAATGGATGAAACAAATTTACTTTGATGTTCTCTCATACACACTAATAAAGTGAATAATAACAACTTTATGATTATTTCTACGTAAGTTTAAACTAGGTTTATATTTTCCAAAATCATATAATGATGCTCATTCTATTTAACATGTTGGTTCAAGTATTTCTCACTTCTCTTAATCTATAAGTTAGACTTTGCTCTTGACCTTAGTGTTTTCTTTCATTTACCAAAAAGTAGTTATAACTTCGACAGTCTATCGTATTGAATATGAAAATACATAATTTTGAAGTTATATTGATATCAATCACAATCTAATATGAAAAATTGTCCTTTAATTTGTATATATTTTTAGATCCAATTAAGAATAAAATGATTACATGATTCACAGCTAAACAAAAATAAAATTAAGATTTACCTTATATCAATCAAAAATTGGGTGCGGATGACTTTACGATGTAGTGAGAATTCAAACAAATCCTGAAATATGTAAAACCATTGATTCATTATGTTTAACAACTTACAAAATATAAAATGATCAAATAATAATATGAATTTTAAATTCTAGTATGAATCATCAAACTCATGTAACAAAAAATTACCTTTGTATTCAAATAATTAATTATTTTTCATCTATTCCACTTTGCAAAGCCTACAATGAAAAAAATAATTAGCAAAATCACATATACAATAGATGAACCAAAAAAAGATGTAAAGAAGAGTGAAAGGCAAAAGGAGAGAGGGGAGGGGAAGGTGTATGTTTTACCTGGTAATGTGTTAAGGGGGGAAACAAATGAGTTAAAGAGAAAAAAAAAAGGATTTGTGTGTGGTTTACGTGGGATTTGGGAATGGGTGGGAATGGGTGGTTATTTGATTAGGTTTAAAAGGTTTTAAGGGGGAATTATGGTCTTTAGCCTTTTTTAAATTTTGGACGGAGATGTATTAAAATTTTGATTGAATTGGGTCCAAATGAAAGATAAAAGAATTTTGTGCTTAAAACAAGCTTTTATTTTTAATTTTTATTGAAAAGTAAGAACTATTAATTAAAATGTTTCACCTTCAACTAATATTATAAATAGCTTAAATAAAGTTAAAATACAAATAAAAATAAATATAAATAAATTTAGCATCCGAATTTTGTTTTTATTTATATATTATTTTCCTTAGTTTTAAAAGTTATAAAATTCAATTTTTTGTGTTATGAGACAACCAAAATCACTAAATAATACAAATTAAAGTATTACGATATAAGATAAAAATGTTTAAGTGAAATTGCATATGCCAAGTACAAAAATTATTCGAAGAATATGTTAATATATAAAAGAAATAGAGGACAAAAATATCACAATCAAGTTAAAATGAAGAAGGAGAAGGATGTGTTGTGTGTATATATATATAGTGAAATTAACTTCCAACATTAAATGTTATATATTATATAATTTGAAAATAATAATAAAATAATATATATATATATATATATATATATATATAATTTCTAAAAGTAACGAATTTAATAGATTTTTGGGGGTCGATAATCGCGATAAACAATATTAAATTGTGGCAATTTTTAAACCTCCTTAATAAAACTACCAAAAAAATATTTATATTGTGGGGGTTAGAATAAAATGTCACAAAATGAATTATTAGTGGGATTTTTAAAAACTCCCACAAGTGCATATAAAATTGCATTCAAGACCCTTATTGATATGTCCCCGTATCAATTGGTGTTTGGTAAATCTTGTTATCTATCGGTTGAACTTAAGCATAAGGCGTTGTTGGCCTTGAAGGCCATGAACTTGAATTGGGAGGATGCGTCGAAGGATCGAGTTGACCAACTCCATGCTTTGAAAGAGTTTCAGCTTAAGAGCTTATGAGAGTTCTGACCTTTATAATGAGAAAATGAAGAAATGGCATGATGCCAAAATCCTTCATCGTGAGTTTAAAGTTAGTGATCTTTTGTTGCTCTACAACTCTCATCTGAGACTCTTTCCAGGAAAACTCAAGTCAAAATGGTCAGGTCCATTCAAAGTAAATCATGTGTTTGCAAAAACAAGGCAATAGAAGTTGAGAATGTTTGTTGGATGCGAGCTTGGAGTTCGTAATTTGGAAGAAAGACAAATGGGTGAGGGGCTAGAACACTTGGCAAGTCACCGAATTGATCCATAATCGCCCAAATGCTTCACCTAATTAAGGTCAAAATGAGAAATGTTCTGGAGGTTTAAGTGAGCTCACAGCTCACTCGATGAATCGTCGAGTTGGATCGGTGAACCCGATCAAGTTCGCCATTTGCACCTACAAAATGGCTAAATCTTCTATCAAGTTCGGTGGGCTGTGGCCCATTCAACGGATCACCGAGTCACTCGGTGACGTTAGTTCTGCTCACCAAATGGCACGCGCACTAAAGAGTCCTTACCCTTTTAAATTCAAATCTTTTTTTTTTATTTGAAATTTTGGACTCCTCTACTCTTTCTATCAAACTTTAGAATGTAATTTTGTTTAAGTGTCGTCTGATTCGCATCTGAAGTGTCGTTGTTTTCCCTCTACCCTTCATTTTTGCCGCGTTTGTGATGTTGTCAACATTGGAGGTTGGTTTCTTGAATTTTATTTAATTTTGTGCTATACTTGAAATGCTAATAATTAGTGTAATGGGCTTATAATTTCTTAGTTTAATTTTGTTCATTGGTGTATGCATGTTGGTTAGTCTAGTGTTAAATTGAAATTGATCTTGTTAAACCAACTGTTTGAGCCCAAATTGTTGAAGTTTCTCATGTTAGATAATGAAATTGTGGGTGTTGCATGTTAGGTAGTAAAAGGGTGAAGTCTGAGTAACCCGAATCGACCAAATGACTTGAATTTACGTGATGATGGATTAGGTGAAGTCGTTCTTAAGGAAAAAATCGTTGTTTGGTCAAATTAGCGTTAATTGGGGGAAGTTTGAGTACCCCGGCTTGTAAATATATCATGGCTAGTTGAGAATTGTTTTAATTGACACTTAAATTTCTGTGTCGTAGGCTATTGGTTGTGAATCGAGAAAAAGAGTAGGAAGATCATGTGTTGGACAATTTCGGCGAGCTTCTTCAAGCTCGCCGGGTTTACTAGGAATGTTGCCAAATGTCCTCCCCATCGCCTAACTATCAGGCTGATGAAGAGGAGTCGATGTTACTTGTGGTGATCACTTTTAAGATTGCCGAAGTGAATTCGGCTAGTCACCGAATGGCATAAATATCGCCTTTTTTACCAGATTTTTTTCGCGAAGAATTTCTGTAACATTTGGTGAAGTCTCTTTTGCTCACCGAGTAAGATCGATGACTCGTTGAATGGTCTTGATATCGCCTTTTTTAACCAATTTTTTTGCTAGGAATGTCTGTTACTTACGGCGAGACCTCTTTTGCTCATCGAGTGGACTCGGTGATACACCAAACTGCTTCGATGAGTTTTTCTATATTTTTTTGAGAATCATGTTTCCCTAACCTATTCACGAACAAATGTTTCCTTGTTTGGGTGTTTTTACATGGCTATAACAAAATTCCAACTCAACGTGTGATCGACGAGGACTATCCGGAACCTCAGAGGAAAGCAAAACAATAGGCTCCACTACCTCGAAGGAAAGCAAAGGGGGTTGTGATCGCGATAGAATTTGAGACTCCCCAAACCACTCATCGTAAACCTCCACATGCGAGTGGTAAGGGTAAAATTCAAGTAGTAGATGACACTAGCTCTGATGATAGTGTGAAAATCGTCTCCATTCAGTTCACTTCCTCCGCTTCTAAAAAAATGAAGAAGTTGTAGGGTCCGGGACTCCAGTCCATACACCGGTGCCAGAAGTTGAGCTGACAAATAGGAATCGTTTAGAGCTGCATTATAAAGCAGGCCATGACCCACTGCACTACCTCCGACACCATAGGCATCACAAGCACCACAAGTGCCTCATGTTCCAGTGAATCCCCCTCGGTCCATGAATCATTTAAAGGCCGCCGGCTTGCAGACTATACTTGAGCAAAAGAGGTTGTCCACATATAGAGTGGTGTAAAGATATTCAACTATTTGGGAGACGCTGCAGTACCACAAGTTCCAACAGTTCACAAAACCTCGAAGTTCATATGTTCCCACGTGGGTTCTAGAGTTCTATGAAGTGTATGCTAAGCTGATTCCAAAAGGGAAAAAGAAGGCTAGTTTGATGGCACCAGTTGATTTTGTATAGGTGCAGGGAAAGAAGGTGAAGTGCAGTGAGACATATATCAATGATGAGCTGGATTGCACAGAGCTAAATCGGTACTCTTTGACTGAAAAAATCAAGACTCACATGTTGAATTACTTGAAGGGTGGCTTGCCCCATTGTTGAGTGATGCCACACCCAAATGAATTGAGACGGGGGGGGGGGGGGGNTATTAAGAAGAAGGACCTAAACCTAATGGCATGATACTAGTTCGGGTTCATTAGTAGAACATTGATGTCGTCACAGAATGAGTCCATTATCAGACATCCAAAGTTTGAGCTTTGTTGGGTTTATCATCAACCGGGAGAGGCTGAATCTTGGGTACAATATTGCATAGGAGATGGATATGAGGGCCAAACAAAATCAAAGCTCATTGCTATTTCCAGTTCTAATCAGTGCCTTGTGTCACCGAGCAGGTGCACCTTTTGTGGCAAAGATTGATATTGAGGTCACTCCCTCCTTGTTTTGTGTTATTCATTGGATCAAAGCGGAGTACTTGAAAGATGAAGCGGAGGAGAAGAAGAAAACTCAGGTGGACACTTCACCAGTTGTAGACAAAGAGTCTATGGAAACTGGTCCTACACCTCCCACTCTCACTACCACTCCCACCGTTGAGCGATCAAGTATACCTACCCCTTCGACCTCTACTGC